>NW_026970207.1:0-300000 GCF_028390025.1 Pseudophryne corroboree | reverse complement strand
GAGGCGCAATGAGGTAGCTGACTGTGTGAGTAAGATTAGCGACCCTAGTGGCCGACACAAACACCGGGCCCATCTAGGAGTGGCACTGCAGTGTCACGCAGGATGTCCCTTCCAAAAAACCCTCCCCAATCAGCACATGATGCAAAGAAAAAGAAAAGAAAAAAGAGGTGCAAGATGGAATTGTCCTTGGGCCCTCCCACCCACCCTTATGTTGTATAAACAAAACAGGACATGCACACTTTAACCAACCCATCATTTCAGTGACAGGGTCTGCCACACGACTGTGACTGATATGACGGGTTGGTTTGGACCCCCCCAAAAAAAGAAGCAATTAATCTCTCCTTGCACAAACTGGCTCTACAGAGGCAAGATGTCCACCTCATCTTCACCCTCCGATATATCACCGTGTACATCCCCCTCCTCACAGATTATCAATTCGTCCCCACTGGCTGCACATGTAAGTGCAAGAGATCCTGAAGCACTCACTCATCATGGGAAAGTACCAATGTGTTTCTTCGTTGGTTGATGGAAGAAACATCTTACAAAAACTCTCCAGATTATTGACTTTTTAAAGTTTTTCTAGGAAACGTTTTAGATGAATGCTTATTAGCCTTTGTCAGTATGGACTTTTGCAAAGTGTCTCTGTGGCGCAATCGGTTAGTGTGTTTGGCTATTAACCAAAATGTTGGTGGTTCAATCCCACCCAGGGACGTAATTAACCTTGTGATCAGATTTTGGTGATATTTAAGGAGACAAGTCAAAATTTCAAACCTCCTCTTATGGTGTAGGGTACATGGCCTTCTCTGATGTAATCAGAGTTAGATTTGATTCAGTGATTTTATAAAAAACAGCTAGGAAGCACAATTTAGCAGTGGGTTGCAGAGAAAAAAAATATGCTGGCAGAAAAATCCAATCGAGTGATTAAACAGCTCTTCATTTTCTGGCTTTATTTTTATGCTAACAAATTTGTTCTCTGAAAAGTGTCCACAAAGCCAAGTCTCTGATTAACACCTTTGTAAGGATGGTTTTTCACCTATTACTAAATTAAACTTGCTTCATTGGAAAGGCAGCAAGATGCATCCTCATTTCAATGTCTACTGAAATAATACAAGTTGACACCAGGAAACATTAACGCCACTGCATCCTTGCTGCTTTCTCATGTGGAAGTCTGTTTAATGTGAAAACAAGGTGATATCTAATTAGCACACAGGTAAGGAATTAAGAAAATCTTTATTTAAGGGTGAAGATGTTTCTCACAAAAATGTTGACCCAATGCAACATTGAAATTCAAGCTGGAAAGATGATTTTAATATATCACTTGTACATTTTGTATTGCTCTTCTGGTGACAATGTAGTTTGTTTTTGTCAATTACCATTTTAATAATAGGGTAAAGAAAATTAAGTGGATTTTTGAAAGAAAACAATACTGTCAATATACTATTAAAACAAATTAAAATGGTAAAAGTTATTGTACTTTAAGTAAAAATAAAAGAGACAAAATATCAATCCCAGTTTTGGATTACTTTAATTAACAAAAAAAATGCATATAGCAGAGGATAGTTTCAATCTGCCTACCTCTGGGTTATGGGCCCAGCATGCTTCCATTGCAGTACTCTGCTGCACATGTAAGTGCAAGAGATCCTGAAGCACTCACTCATCATGGGAAAGTACCAATGTGTTTCTTCGTTGGTTGATGGAAGAAACATCTTACAAAAACTCTCCAGATTATTGACTTTTTAAAGTTTTTCTAGGAAACGTTTTAGATGAATGCTTATTAGCCTTTGTCAGTATGGACTTTTGCAAAGTGTCTCTGTGGCGCAATCGGTTAGTGTGTTTGGCTATTAACCAAAATGTTGGTGGTTCAATCCCACCCAGGGACGTAATTAACCTTGTGATCAGATTTTGGTGATATTTAAGGAGACAAGTCAAAATTTCAAACCTCCTCTTATGGTGTAGGGTACATGGCCTTCTCTGATGTAATCAGAGTTAGATTTGATTCAGTGATTTTATAAAAAACAGCTAGGAAGCACAATTTAGCAGTGGGTTGCAGAGAAAAAAAATATGCTGGCAGAAAAATCCAATCGAGTGATTAAACAGCTCTTCATTTTCTGGCTTTATTTTTATGCTAACAAATTTGTTCTCTGAAAAGTGTCCACAAAGCCAAGTCTCTGATTAACACCTTTGTAAGGATGGTTTTTCACCTATTACTAAATTAAACTTGCTTCATTGGAAAGGCAGCAAGATGCATCCTCATTTCAATGTCTACTGAAATAATACAAGTTGACACCAGGAAACATTAACGCCACTGCATCCTTGCTGCTTTCTCATGTGGAAGTCTGTTTAATGTGAAAACAAGGTGATATCTAATTAGCACACAGGTAAGGAATTAAGAAAATCTTTATTTAAGGGTGAAGATGTTTCTCACAAAAATGTTGACCCAATGCAACATTGAAATTCAAGCTGGAAAGATGATTTTAATATATCACTTGTACATTTTGTATTGCTCTTCTGGTGACAATGTAGTTTGTTTTTGTCAATTACCATTTTAATAATAGGGTAAAGAAAATGAAGTGGATTTTTGAAAGAAAACAATACTGTCAATATACTATTAAAACAAATTAAAATGGTAAAAGTTATTGTACTTTAAGTAAAAATAAAAGAGACAAAATATCAATCCCAGTTTTGGATTACTTTAATTAACAAAAAAAAAATGCATATAGCAGAGGATAGTTTCAATCTGCCTACCTCTCGGTTATGAGCCCAGCATGCTTCCATTGCAGTACTCTGCTGCACATGTAAGTTCAAGAGATCCTGAAGCACTCACTCATCATGGGAAAGTACCAATGTGTTTCTTCGTTGGTTGATGGAAGAAACATCTTACAAAAACTCTCCAGATTATTGACTTTTTAAAGTTTTTCTAGGAAACGTTTTAGATGAATGCTTATTAGCCTTTGTCAGTATGGACTTTTTGCAAAGTGTCTCTGTGGCGCAATCAGTTAGTGTGTACGGCTATTAACCAAAAGGTTGGTGGTTCAATCCCACCCAGGGACCTAATTGACCTTGTTATCAGATTTTGGTGATCTTTAAGTAGACAAGTCAAAATTTCAAACCCCCTGTTATGGTGTAGGGTACCTGGCCTTCTCTGATGTAATCAGAGTTAGATTTGATTCAGTGATTTTATAAAAACAGCTAGGAAGCACAATTTAGCAGTGGGTTGCAGAGAAAAAAAATATGCTGGCAGAAAAATCCAATTGAGTGATTAAACAGCTCTTTATTTTCTGGCTTTATTTTTATGCTAACAAATTTGTTCTCTGAAAAGTGTCCACAAAGCCAAGTCTCTGATTAACACCTTTGTAAGGATGGTTTTTCACCTATTACTAAATTAAACTTGCTTCATTGGAAAGGCAGCAAGATGCATCCTCATTTCAATGTCTACTGAAATAATACAGGTTGACACCAGGAAACATTAACGCCACTGCATCCTTGCTGCTTTCTCATGTGGAAGTCTGTTTAATGTGAAAACAAGGTGATATCTAATTAGCACACAGGTAAGGAATTAAGAAAATCTTTATTTAAGGGTGAAGATGTTTCTCACAAAATCGTTGCCCCAATGCATCATTGAAATTCAAGCTGGAAAGATGATTTTAATATATCACTTGTACATTTTGTATTGCTCTTCTGGTGACAATGTAGTTTGTTTTTGTCAATTACCATTTTAATAATAGGGTAAAGAAAATTAAGTGGATTTTTGAAAGAAAACAATACTGTCAATATACTATTAAAACAAATTAAAATGGTAAAAGTTATTGTACTTTAAGTAAAAATAAAAGAGCCAAAATATCAATCCCAGTTTTGGATTACTTTAATTAACAAACAAAAAAATGCATATAGCAGAGGATAGTTTCAATCTGCCTACCTCTGGGTAATGGGCCCAGCATGCTTCCATTGCTGTACTCTGCTGCACATGTAAGTGCAAGAGATCCTGAAGCACTCACTCATCATGGGAAAGTACCAATGTGTTTCTTCGTTGGTTGATAGAAGAAACATCTTACAAAAACTCTCCAGATTATTGACTTTTTAAAGTTTTTCTAGGAAACGTTTTAGATGAATGCTTATTAGCATTTGTCAGTATGTAGTTTTGCAAAGTGTCTCTGTGGCGCAATCAGTTAGTGTGTACGGCTATTAACCAAAAGGTTGGTGGTTCAATCCCACCCAGGGACGTAATTGACCTTGTTATCAGATTTTGGTGATCTTTAAGTAGACAAGTCAAATTTCATACCCCCTGTTATGGTGTAGGGTACCTGGCCTTCTCTGATGTAATCAGAGTTAGATTTGATTCAGTGATTTTATAAAAACATCTAGGAAGCACAATTTAGCAGTGGGTTGCAGAGAAAAAGAAATATGCTGGCAAAAAAATCAAATTGCGTGATTAAACAGCTCTTCATTTTCTGGCTTTATTTTTATGCTAACAAATTTGTTCTCTGAAAAGTGTCCACAAAGCCAAGTCTCTGATTAACACCTTTGTAGGGATGGTTTTTCACCTATTACTAAATTAAACTTGCTTCATTGGAAAGGCAGCAAGATGTATCCTCATTTCAATGTCTACTGAAATAATACAGGTTGACACCAGGAAACATTAACGCCACTGCATCCTTGCTGCTTTCTCATGTGGAAGTCTGTTTAATGTGAAAACAAGGTGATATCTAATTAGCACACAGGTAAGGAATTAAGAAAATCTTTATTTAAGGGTGAAGATGTTTCTCACAAAATTGTTGACCCAATGCATCGTTGAAATTCAAGCTGGAAAGATGATTTTAATATATCACTTGTACATTTTGTATTGCTCTTCTGGTGACAATGTAGTTTGTTTTTGTCAATTACCATTTTAATAATAGGGTAAAGAAAATGAAGTGGATTTTTGAAAGAAAACAATACTGTCAATATACTATTAAAACAAATTAAAATGGTAAAAGTTATTGTACTTTAAGTAAAAATAAAAGAGACAAAATATCAATCCCAGTTTTGGATTACTTTAATTAACAAAAAAAAAATGCATATAGCAGAGGATAGTTTCAATCTGCCTACCTCTGGGTTATGGGCCCAGCATGCTTCCATTGCAGTACTCTGCTGCACATGTAAGTTCAAGAGATCCTGAAGCACTCACTCATCATGGGAAAGTACCAATGTGTTTCTTCGTTGGTTGATGGAAGAAACATCTTACAAAAACTCTCCAGATTATTGACTTTTTAAAGTTTTTCTAGGAAACGTTTTAGATGAATGCTTATTAGCCTTTGTCAGTATGGACTTTCGCAAAGTGTCTCTGTGGCGCAATCAGTTAGTATGTACGGCTATTAACCATAAGGTTGGTGGTTCAATCCCATCCAGGGACCTAATTGACCTTGTTATCAGATTTTGGTGATCTTTAAGTAGACAAGTCAAAATTTCAAACCCCCTGTTATGGTGTAGGGTACCTGGCCTTCTCTGATGTAATCAGAGTTAGATTTGATTCAGTGATTTTATAAAAACAGCTAGGAAGCACAATTTAGCAGTGGGTTGCAGAGAAAAAAAATATGCTGGCAGAAAAATCCAATTGAGTGATTAAACAGCTCTTCATTTTCTGGCTTTATTTTTATGCTAACAAATTTGTTCTCTGAAAAGTGTCCACAAAGCCAAGTCTCTGATTAACACCTTTGTAAGGATGGTTTTTCACCTATTACTAAATTAAACTTGCTTCATTGGAAAGGCAGCAAGATGCATCCTCATTTCAATGTCTACTAAAATAATACAAGTTGACACCAGGAAACATTAACGAAACTGCATCCTTGCTGCTTTCTCATGTGGAAGTCTGTTTTATATGAAAACAAGGTGATATCTAATTAGCACACAGGTAAGGAATTAAGAAAATCTTTATTTAAGGGTGAAGATGTTTCTCACAAAATCGTTGCCACAATGCATCATTGAAATTCAAGCTGGAAATATGATTTTAATATATCACTTGTACATTTTGTATTGCTCTTCTGGTGACAATGTAGTTTGTTTTTGTCAATTACCATTTTAATAATAGGGTAAAGAAAATTAAGTGGATTTTTGAAAGAAAACAATACTGTCAATATACTATTAAAACAAATTAAAATGGTAAAAGTTATTGTACTTTAAGTAAAAATAAAAGAGCCAAAATATCAATCCCAGTTTTGGATTACTTTAATTAACAAACAAAAAAATGCATATAGCAGAGGATAGTTTCAACCTGCCTACCTGTGGGTTATGGGCCCAGCATGCTTCCATTGCTGTACTCTGCTGCACATGTAAGTGCAAGAGATCCTGAAGCACTCACTCATCATGGGAAAGTACCAATGTGTTTCTTCGTTGGTTGATAGAAGAAACATCTTACAAAAACTCTCCAGATTATTGACTTTTTTAAGTTTTTCTAGGAAACGTTTTAGATGAATGCTTATTAGCATTTGTCAGTATGTACTTTTGCAAAGTGTCTCTGTGGCGCAATCAGTTAGTATGTACGGCTATTAACCAAAAGGTTGGTGGTTCAATCCCACCCAGGGACGTAATTGACCTTGTTATCAGATTTTGGTGATCTTTAAGTAGACAAGTCAAATTTCATACCCCCTGTTATGGTGTAGGGTACCTGGCCTTCTCTGATGTAATCAGAGTTAGATTTGATTCAGTGATTTTATAAAAACATCTAGGAAGCACAATTTAGCAGTGGGTTGCAGAGAAAAAGAAATATGCTGGCAAAAAAATCAAATTGCGTGATTAAACAGCTCTTCATTTTCTGGCTTTATTTTTATGCTAACAAATTTGTTCTCTGAAAAGTGTCCACAAAGCCAAGTCTCTGATTAACACCTTTGTAGGGATGGTTTTTCACCTATTACTAAATTAAACTTGCTTCATTGGAAAGGCAGCAAGATGTATCCTCATTTCAATGTCTACTGAAATAATACAGGTTGACACCAGGAAACATTAACGCCACTGCATCCTTGCTGCTTTCTCATGTGGAAGTCTGTTTAATGTGAAAACAAGGTGATATCTAATTAGCACACAGGTAAGGAATTAAGAAAATCTTTATTTAAGGGTGAAGATGTTTCTCACAAAATTGTTGACCCAATGCAACATTGAAATTCAAGCTGGAAAGATGATTTTAATATATCACTTGTACATTTTGTATTGCTCTTCTGGTGACAATGTAGTTTGTTTTTGTCAATTACCATTTTAATAATAGGGTAAAGAAAATGAAGTGGATTTTTGAAAGAAAACAATACTGTCAATATACTATTAAAACAAATTAAAATGGTAAAAGTTATTGTACTTTAAGTAAAAATAAAAGAGACAAAATATCAATCCCAGTTTTGGATTACTTTAATTAACAAAAAAAAAATGCATATAGCAGAGGATAGTTTCAATCTGCCTACCTCTCGGTTATGAGCCCAGCATGCTTCCATTGCAGTACTCTGCTGCACATGTAAGTTCAAGAGATCCTGAAGCACTCACTCATCATGGGAAAGTACCAATGTGTTTCTTCGTTGGTTGATGGAAGAAACATCTTACAAAAACTCTCCAGATTATTGACTTTTTAAAGTTTTTCTAGGAAACGTTTTAGATGAATGCTTATTAGCCTTTGTCAGTATGGACTTTTTGCAAAGTGTCTCTGTGGCGCAATCAGTTAGTGTGTACGGCTATTAACCAAAAGGTTGGTGGTTCAATCCCACCCAGGGACCTAATTGACCTTGTTATCAGATTTTGGTGATCTTTAAGTAGACAAGTCAAAATTTCAAACCCCCTGTTATGGTGTAGGGTACCTGGCCTTCTCTGATGTAATCAGAGTTAGATTTGATTCAGTGATTTTATAAAAACAGCTAGGAAGCACAATTTAGCAGTGGGTTGCAGAGAAAAAAAATATGCTGGCAGAAAAATCCAATTGAGTGATTAAACAGCTCTTTATTTTCTGGCTTTATCTTTATGCTAACAAATTTGTTCTCTGAAAAGTGTCCACAAAGCCAAGTCTCTGATTAACACCTTTGTAAGGATGGTTTTTCACCTATTACTAAATTAAACTTGCTTCATTGGAAAGGCAGCAAGATGCATCCTCATTTCAATGTCTACTGAAATAATACAGGTTGACACCAGGTAACATTAGCGCCACTGCATCCTTGCTGCTTTCTCATGTGGAAGTCTGTTTAATGTGAAAACAAGGTGATATCTAATTAGCACACAGGTAAGGAATTAAGAAAATCTTTATTTAAGGGTGAAGATGTTTCTCACAAAATCGTTGCCCCAATGCATCATTGAAATTCAAGCTGGAAAGATGATTTTAATATATCACTTGTACATTTTGTATTGCTCTTCTGGTGACAATGTAGTTTGTTTTTGTCAATTACCATTTTAATAATAGGGTAAAGAAAATTAAGTGGATTTTTGAAAGAAAACAATACTGTCAATATACTATTAAAACAAATTAAAATGGTAAAAGTTATTGTACTTTAAGTAAAAATAAAAGAGCCAAAATATCAATCCCAGTTTTGGATTACTTTAATTAACAAACAAAAAAATGCATATAGCAGAGGATAGTTTCAATCTGCCTACCTCTGGGTTATGGGCCCAGCATGCTTCCATTGCTGTACTCTGCTGCACATGTAAGTGCAAGAGATCCTGAAGCACTCACTCATCATGGGAAAGTACCAATGTGTTTCTTCGTTGGTTGATAGAAGAAACATCTTACAAAAACTCTCCAGATTATTGACTTTTTAAAGTTTTTCTAGGAAACGTTTTAGATGAATGCTTATTAGCATTTGTCAGTATGTAGTTTTGCAAAGTGTCTCTGTGGCGCAATCAGTTAGTGTGTACGGCTATTAACCAAAAGGTTGGTGGTTCAATCCCACCCAGGGACGTAATTGACCTTGTTATCAGATTTTGGTGATCTTTAAGTAGACAAGTCAAATTTCATACCCCCTGTTATGGTGTAGGGTACCTGGCCTTCTCTGATGTAATCAGAGTTAGATTTGATTCAGTGATTTTATAAAAACATCTAGGAAGCACAATTTAGCAGTGGGTTGCAGAGAAAAAGAAATATGCTGGCAAAAAAATCAAATTGCGTGATTAAACAGCTCTTCATTTTCTGGCTTTATTTTTATGCTAACAAATTTGTTCTCTGAAAAGTGTCCACAAAGCCAAGTCTCTGATTAACACCTTTGTAGGGATGGTTTTTCACCTATTACTAAATTAAACTTGCTTCATTGGAAAGGCAGCAAGATGTATCCTCATTTCAATGTCTACTGAAATAATACAGGTTGACACCAGGAAACATTAACGCCACTGCATCCTTGCTGCTTTCTCATGTGGAAGTCTGTTTAATGTGAAAACAAGGTGATATCTAATTAGCACACAGGTAAGGAATTAAGAAAATCTTTATTTAAGGGTGAAGATGTTTCTCACAAAATTGTTGACCCAATGCATCATTGAAATTCAAGCTGGAAAGATGATTTTAATATATCACTTGTACATTTTGTATTGCTCTTCTGGTGACAATGTAGTTTGTTTTTGTCAATTACCATTTTAATAATAGGGTAAAGAAAATGAAGTGGATTTTTGAAAGAAAACAATACTGTCAATATACTATTAAAACAAATTAAAATGGTAAAAGTTATTGTACTTTAAGTAAAAATAAAAGAGCCAAAATATCAATCCCAGTTTTGGATTACTTTAATTAACAAAAAAAAATGCATATAGCAGAGGATAGTTTCAATCTGCCTACCTCTGGGTTATGGGCCCAGCATGCTTCCATTGCAGTACTCTGCTGCACATGTAAGTTCAAGAGATCCTGAAGCACTCACTCATCATGGGAAAGTACCAATGTGTTTCTTCGTTGGTTGATGGAAGAAACATCTTACAAAAACTCTCCAGATTATTGACTTTTTAAAGTTTTTCTAGGAAACGTTTTAGATGAATGCTTATTAGCCTTTGTCAGTATGGACTTTTGCAAAGTGTCTCTGTGGCGCAATCAGTTAGTATGTGCGGCTATTAACCAAAAGGTTGGTGGTTCAATCCCACCCAGGGACCTAATTGACCTTGTTATCAGATTTTGGTGATCTTTAAGTAGACAAGTCAAAATTTCAAACCCCCTGTTATGGTGTAGGGTACCTGGCCTTCTCTGATGTAATCAGAGTTAGATTTGATTCAGTGATTTTATAAAAACAGCTAGCTGAATTTTCCAATGCGTAGCTCTTTGCAAAAGAGAGATATTGGCAAGGAAAAGCTGTCTTGTACCTTTGCATTTTTCTCCCAAACGAAGGACACTAGAAAGAAAATTTTAGAGCCTCCTGTTAGGCCATCATCTACACGACATAGTCCTGAATTTTCCAATGCGCAGCTCTTTGCAAAAGAGAGATATTGGCAAGGAAAAGCTGTCTTGTACCTTTGCATTTTTCTCCCAAACGAAGGACACTAGAAAGAAAATTTTAAAGCCTCCTGTTAGGCCATCATCTACACGACATAGTCCTGAATTTTCCAATGCGCAGCTCTTTGCAAAAAAGAGAGATATTGGCAAGGAAAAGCTGTATTGTACCTTTGCATTTTTCTCCCAAACGAAGGTCACTAGAAAGAAAATTTTAAAGCCTCCTGTTAGGCCATCATCTACACGACATAGCCCTGAATTTTCCAATGCGCAGCTCTTTGCAAAAGAGAGATATTGGCAAGGAAAAGCTGTCTTGTACCTTTGCATTTTTCTCCCAAACGAAGGACACTAGAAAGAAAATTTTAAAGCCTCCTGTTAGGCCATCATCTACACGACATAGCCCTGAATTTTCCAATGCGTAGCTCTTTGCAAAAGAGAGATATTGGCAAGGAAAAGCTGTCTTGTACCTTTGCATTTTTCTCCCAAACGAAGGACACTAGAAAGATAATTTTAAAGCCTCCTGTTAGGCCATCATCTACACGACATAGCCCTGAATTTTCCAATGCGCAGCTCTTTGCAAAAGAGAGATACTGGCAAGGAAAAGCTGTCTTGTACCTTTGCATTTTTCTCCCAAACTAAGGACACTAGAAAGAAAATTTTAAAGCCTCCTGTTAGGCCATCATCTACACGACATAGCCCTGAATTTTCCAATGCGCAGCTCTTTGCAAAAGAGAGATATTGGCAAGGAAAAGCTGTCTTGTACCTTTGCATGTTTCTCCCAAACGAAGGTCACTAAAAAGAAAATTTTAAAGCCTCCTGTTAGGCCATCATCTACACGACATAGCCCTGAATTTTCCAAAGCGTAGCTCTTTGCAAAAGAGAGATATTGGCAAGGAAAAGCTGTCTTGTACCTTTGCATTTTTCTTCCAAACGAAGGACACTAGAAAGATAATTTTAAAGCCTCCTGTTAGGCCATCATCTACACGACATAGCCCTGAATTTTCCAATGCGTAGCTCTTTGCAAAAGAGAGATATTGGCAAGGAAAAGCTGTCTTGTACCTTTGCATTTTTCTTCCAAACGAAGGACACTAGAAAGATAATTTTAAAGCCTCCTGTTAGGCCATCATCTACACGACATAGCCCTTAATTTTCCAATGTGTAGCTCTTTGCAAAAGAGAGATATTGGCAAGGAAAAACTGTCTTGTACCTTTGCATTTTTCTCCCAAACGAAAGACACTAGAAAGAAAATTGTAAAGCCTCCTGTTAGGCCATCATCTACACGACATAGCCCTGAATTTTCCAATGCGCAGCTCTTTGCAAAAGAGAGATATTGGCAAGGAAAAGCTGTCTTGTACCTTTGCATTTTTCTCCCAAACGAAGGACACTAGAAAGAAAATTTTAAAGCATCCTGTTAGGTCATCATCTACACGACATAGTCCTGAATTTTCCAATGCGCAGCTCTTTGCAAAAGAGAGATATTGGCAAGGAAAAGCTGTCTTGTACCTTTGCATTTTTCTCCCAAACGAAGGTCACTAGAAAGAAAATTTTAAAGCCTCCTGTTAGGCCATCATCTACACGACATAGCCCTGAATGTTCCAATGCGTAGCTCTTTGCAAAAGAGAGATATTGGCAAGGAAAAGCTGTCTTGTACCTTTGCATTTTTCTCCCAAACGAAGGACACTAGAAAGAAAATTTTAAAGCCACCTGTTAGGCCATCATCTACACGACATAGACCTGAATTTTCCAATGCGTAGCTCTTTGCAAAAGAGAGATATTGGCAAGGAAAAGCTGTCTTGTACCTTTGCATTTTTCTCCCAAACGAAGGACACTAGAATGAAAATTTTAAAGCCTCCTGTTAGTTCTTCATCTACACGGTATAGCCCTGAATTTTCCAATGCGTAGCTCTTTGCAAAAGAGAGATATTGGCAAGGAAAAGCTGTCTTGTACCTTTGCATTTTTCTCCCAAACGAAGGACACTAGAATGAAAATTTTAAAACCTCCTGTTAGTGCTTCATCTACACGGTATAGCCCTGAATTTTCCAATGCGTAGCTCTAAAAATCCAATTGAGTGATTAAACAGCTCTTCATTTCTGGCTTTATTTTTATGCTAACAAATTTGTTCTCTGAAAAGTGTCCACAAAGCCAAGTCTCTGATTAACACCTTTGTAGGGATGGTTTTTCACCTATTACTAAATTAAACTTGCTTCATTGGAAAGGCAGCAAGATGCATCCTCATTTCAATGTCTACTGAAATAATGCAAGTTGACACCAGGAAACATTAATGCCACTGCATCCTTGCTGCTTTCTCATGTGGAAGTCTGTTTAATGTGAAAACAAGGTGATATCTAATTAGCACACAGGTAAGGAATTAAGAAAATCTTTATTTAAGGGTGAAGATGTTTCTCACAAAATCGTTGCCCCAATGCATCATTGAAATTCAAGCTGGAAATATGATTTTAATATATCACTTGTACATTTTGTATTGCTCTTCTGGTGACAATGTAGTTTGTTTTTGTCAATTACCATTTTAATAATAGGGTAAAGAAAATAATTGAGGTGCAATTTAGTAATAGGTGAAAAACCATCCTTAAAAAGGTGTTAATCAGAGACTTGGCTTTGTGGACACTTTTCAGAGAACAAATTTGTTAGCATAAAAATAAAGCCAGAAAATGAAGAGCTGTTTAATCACTCAATTGGATTTTTCTGCCAGCATATTTTTTTTCTCTGCAACCCACTGCTAAATTGTGCTTCCTAGCTGTTTTTATAAAATCACTGAATCAAATCTAACTCTGATTACATCAGAGAAGGCCAGGTACCCTACACCATAACAGGGGGTTTGAAATTTTGACTTGTCTACTTAAAGATCACCAAAATCTGATAACAAGGTCAATTACGTCCCTGGGTGGGATTGAACCACCAACCTTTTGGTTAATAGCCGTACATACTAACTGATTGCGCCACAGAGACACTTTGCAAAAGTACATACTGACAAATGCTAATAAGCATTCATCTAAAACGTTTCCTAGAAAAACTTAAAAAAGTCAATAATCTGGAGAGTTTTTGTAAGATGTTTCTTCCATCAACCAACGAAGAAACACATTGGTACATTCCCATGATGAGTGAGTGCTTCAGGATCTCTTGCACTTACATGTGCAGCAGAGCACTGCAATGGAAGCATGCTGGGCCCATAACCCAGAGGTAGGCAGATTGAAACTATCCTCTGCTATATGCATTTTTTTTTGTTAATTAAAGTAATCCAAAACTGGGATTGATATTTTGTCTCTTTTATTTTTACTTAAAGTACAATAACTTTTACCATTTTAATTTGTTTGAATAGTATATTGACAGTATTGTTTTCTTTCAAAAATCCACTTCATTTTCTTTACCCTATTATTAAAATGGTAATTGACAAAAACAAACTACATTGTCACCAGAAGAGCAATACAAAATGTACAAGTGATATATTAAAATCATCTTTCCAGCTTGAATTTCAATGATGCATTGGGTCAACAATTTTGTGAGAAACATCTTCACCCTTAAATAAAGATTTTCGTAATTCCTTACCTGTGTGCTAATTAGATATCACCTTGTTTTCACATTAAACAGACTTCCACATGAGAAAGCAGCAAGGATGCAGTGGCGTTAATGTTTCCTGGTGTCAACCTGTATTATTTCAGTAGACATTGAAATGAGGATGCATCTTGCTGCCTTTCCAATGAAGCAAGTTTACTTTAGTAATAGGTGAAAAACCATCCCTACAAAGGTGTTAATCAGAGACTTGGCTTTGTGGACACTTTTCAGAGAACAAATTTGTTAGCATAAAAATAAAGCCAGAAAATGAAGAGCTGTTTAATCACGCAATTTGATTTTTTTGCCAGCATATTTCTTTTTCTCTGCAACCCACTGCTAAATTGTGCTTCCTAGCTGTTTTTATAAAATCACTGAATCAAATCTAACTCTGATTACATCAGAGAAGGCCAGGTACCCTACACCATAACAGGGGGTATGAAATTTGACTTGTCTACTTAAAGATCACCAAAATCTGAATACAAGGTCAATTACGTCCCTGGGTGGGATTGAACCACCAACCTTTTGGTTAATAGCCGTACACACTAACTGATTGCGCCACAGAGACACTTTCCAAAAGCACATACTGACAAATGCTAATAAGCATTCATCTAAAACGTTTCCTAGAAAAACTTAAAAAAGTCAATAATCTGGAGAGTTTTTGTAAGATGTTTCTTCTATCAACCAACGAAGAAACACATTGGTACTTTCCCATGATGAGTGAGTGCTTCAGGATCTCTTGCACTTATATGTGCAGCAGAGTACAGCAATGGAAGCATGCTGGGCCCATAACCCAGAGGTAGGCAGATTGAAACTATCCTCTGCTATATGCATTTTTTTGTTTGTTAATTAAAGTAATCCAAAACTGGGATTGATATTTTGGCTCTTTTATTTTTACTTAAAGTACAATAACTTTTACCATTTTAATTTGTTTTAATAGTATATTGACAGTATTGTTTTCTTTCAAAAATCCACTTAATTTTCTTTACCCTATTATTAAAATGGTAATTGACAAAAACAAACTACATTGTCACCAGAAGAGCAATACAAAATGTACAAGTGATATATTAAAATCATATTTCCAGCTTGAATTTCAATGATGCATTGGGGCAACGATTTTGTGAGAAACATCTTCACCCTTAAATAAAGATTTTCTTAATTCCTTACCTGTGTGCTAATTAGATATCACCTTGTTTTCACATTAAACAGACTTCCACATGAGAAAGCAGCAAGGATGCAGTGGCGTTAATGTTTCCTGGTGTCAACCTGTATTATTTCAGTAGACATTGAAATGAGGATGCATCTTGCTGCCTTTCCAATGAAGCAAGTTTAATTTAGTAATAGGTGAAAAACCATCCCTACAAAGGTGTTAATCAGAGACTTGGCTTTGTGGACACTTTTCAGAGAACAAATTTGTTAGCATAAAAATAAAGCCAGAAAATGAAGAGCTGTTTAATCACGCAATTTGATTTTTTTGCCAGCATATTTCTTTTTCTCTGCAACCCACTGCTAAATTGTGCTTCCTAGCTGTTTTTATAAAATCACTGAATCAAATCTAACTCTGATTACATCAGAGAAGGCCAGGTACCCTACACCATAACAGGGGGTATGAAATTTGACTTGTCTACTTAAAGATCACCAAAATCTGAATACAAGGTCAATTACGTCCCTGGGTGGGATTGAACCACCAACCTTTTGGTTAATAGCCGTACACACTAACTGATTGCGCCACAGAGACACTTTCCAAAAGTACATACTGACAAATACTAATAAGCATTCATCTAAAACGTTTCCTAGAAAAACTTAAAAAAGTCAATAATCTGGAGAGTTTTTGTAAGATGTTTCTTCTATCAACCAACGAAGAAACACATTGGTACTTTCCAATGATGAGTGAGTGCTTCAGGATCTCTTGCACTTATATGTGCAGCAGAGTACAGCAATGGAAGCATGCTGGGCCCATAACCCAGAGGTAGGCAGATTGAAACTATCCTCTGCTATATGCATTTTTTTGTTTGTTAATTAAAGTAATCCAAAACTGGGATTGATATTTTGGCTCTTTTATTTTTACTTAAAGTACAATAACTTTTACCATTTTAATTTGTTTTAATAGTATATTGACAGTATTGTTTTCTTTCAAAAATCCACTTAATTTTCTTTACCCTATTATTAAAATGGTAATTGACAAAAACAAACTACATTGTCACCAGAAGAGCAATACAAAATGTACAAGTGATATATTAAAATCATCTTTCCAGCTTGAATTTCAATGATGCATTGGGGCAACGATTTTGTGAGAAACATCTTCACCCTTAAATAAAGATTTTCTTAATTCCTTACCTGTGTGCTAATTAGATATCACCTTGTTTTCACATTAAACAGACTTCCACATGAGAAAGCAGCAAGGATGCAGTGGCGTTAATGTTTCCTGGTGTCAACCTGTATTATTTCAGTAGACATTGAAATGAGGATGCATCTTGCTGCCTTTCCAATGAAGCAAGTTTAATTTAGTAATAGGTGAAAAACCATCCTTACAAAGGTGTTAATCAGAGACTTGGCTTTGTGGACACTTTTCAGAGAACAAATTTGTTAGCATAAAAATAAAGCCAGAAAATAAAGAGCTGTTTAATCACTCAATTGGATTTTTCTGCCAGCATATTTCTTTTCTCTGCAACCCACTGCTAAATTGTGCTTCCTAGCTGTTTTTATAAAATCACTGAATCAAATCTAACTCTGATTACATCAGAGAAGGCCAGGTACCCTACACCATAACAGGGGGTTTGAAATTTTGACTTGTCTACTTAAAGATCACCAAAATCTGATAACAAGGTCAATTAGGTCTCTGGGTGGGATTGAACCACCAACCTTTTGGTTAGTAGCCATACATACTAACTGATTGCGCCACAGAGACACTTTCTGAAAGTACATACTGACAAATGCTAATAAGCATTCATCTAAAACGTTTCCTAGAAAAACTTAAAAAAGTCAATAATCTAGAGAGTTTTTGTAAGATGTTTCTTCTATCAACCAACGAAGAAACACATTGGTACTTTCCCATGATGAGTGAGTGCTTCAGGATCTCTTGCACTTATATGTGCAGCAGAGTACAGCAATGGAAGCATGCTGGGCCCATAACCCAGAGGTAGGCAGATTGAAACTATCCTCTGCTATATGCATTTTTTTGTTTGTTAATTAAAGTAATCCAAAACTGGGATTGATATTTTGGCTCTTTTATTTTTACTTAAAGTACAATAACTTTTACCATTTTAATTTGTTTTAATAGTATATTGACAGTATTGTTTTCTTTCAAAAATCCACTTAATTTTCTTTACCCTATTATTAAAATGGTAATTGACAAAAACAAACTACATTGTCACCAGAAGAGCAATACAAAATGTACAAGTGATATATTAAAATCATATTTCCAGCTTGAATTTCAATGATGCATTGGGGCAACGATTTTGTGAGAAACATCTTCACCCTTAAATAAAGATTTTCTTAATTCCTTACCTGTGTGCTAATTAGATATCACCTTGTTTTCACATTAAACAGACTTCCACATGAGAAAGCAGCAAGGATGCAGTGGCGTTAATGTTTCCTGGTGTCAACCTGTATTATTTCAGTAGACATTGAAATGAGGATGCATCTTGCTGCCTTTCCAATGAAGCAAGTTTAATTTAGTAATAGGTGAAAAACCATCCCTACAAAGGTGTTAATCAGAGACTTGGCTTTGTGGACACTTTTCAGAGAACAAATTTGTTAGCATAAAAATAAAGCCAGAAAATGAAGAGCTGTTTAATCACGCAATTTGATTTTTTTGCCAGCATATTTCTTTTTCTCTGCAACCCACTGCTAAATTGTGCTTCCTAGCTGTTTTTATAAAATCACTGAATCAAATCTAACTCTGATTACATCAGAGAAGGCCAGGTACCCTACACCATAACAGGGGTATGAAATTTGACTTGTCTACTTAAAGATCACCAAAATCTGAATACAAGGTCAATTACGTCCCTGGGTGGGATTGAACCACCAACCTTTTGGTTAATAGCCGTACACACTAACTGATTGCGCCACAGAGACACTTTCCAAAAGTACATACTGACAAATACTAATAAGCATTCATCTAAAACGTTTCCTAGAAAAACTTAAAAAAGTCAATAATCTGGAGAGTTTTTGTAAGATGTTTCTTCTATCAACCAACGAAGAAACACATTGGTACTTTCCAATGATGAGTGAGTGCTTCAGGATCTCTTGCACTTATATGTGCAGCAGAGTACAGCAATGGAAGCATGCTGGGCCCATAACCCAGAGGTAGGCAGATTGAAACTATCCTCTGCTATATGCATTTTTTTGTTTGTTAATTAAAGTAATCCAAAACTGGGATTGATATTTTGGCTCTTTTATTTTTACTTAAAGTACAATAACTTTTACCATTTTAATTTGTTTTAATAGTATATTGACAGTATTGTTTTCTTTCAAAAATCCACTTAATTTTCTTTACCCTATTATTAAAATGGTAATTGACAAAAACAAACTACATTGTCACCAGAAGAGCAATACAAAATGTACAAGTGATATATTAAAATCATCTTTCCAGCTTGAATTTCAATGATGCATTGGGGCAACGATTTTGTGAGAAACATCTTCACCCTTAAATAAAGATTTTCTTAATTCCTTACCTGTGTGCTAATTAGATATCACCTTGTTTTCACATTAAACAGACTTCCACATGAGAAAGCAGCAAGGATGCAGTGGCGTTAATGTTTCCTGGTGTCAACCTGTATTATTTCAGTAGACATTGAAATGAGGATGCATCTTGCTGCCTTTCCAATGAAGCAAGTTTAATTTAGTAATAGGTGAAAAACCATCCTTACAAAGGTGTTAATCAGAGACTTGGCTTTGTGGACACTTTTCAGAGAACAAATTTGTTAGCATAAAAATAAAGCCAGAAAATAAAGAGCTGTTTAATCACTCAATTGGATTTTTCTGCCAGCATATTTTTTTTCTCTGCAACCCACTGCTAAATTGTGCTTCCTAGCTGTTTTTATAAAATCACTGAATCAAATCTAACTCTGATTACATCAGAGAAGGCCAGGTACCCTACACCATAACAGGGGGTTTGAAATTTTGACTTGTCTACTTAAAGATCACCAAAATCTGATAACAAGGTCAATTAGGTCTCTGGGTGGGATTGAACCACCAACCTTTTGGTTAGTAGCCGTACATACTAACTGATTGCGCCACAGAGACACTTTCTGAAAGTACATACTGACAAATGCTAATAAGCATTCATCTAAAACGTTTCCTAGAAAAACTTAAAAAAGTCAATAATCTAGAGAGTTTTTGTAAGATGTTTCTTCTATCAACCAACGAAGAAACACATTGGTACTTTCCCATGATGAGTGAGTGCTTCAGGATCTCTTGCACTTATATGTGCAGCAGAGTACAGCAAAGGAAGCATGCTGGGCCCATAACCCAGAGGTAGGCAGATTGAAACTATCCTCTGCTATATGCATTTTTTTGTTTGTTAATTAAAGTAATCCAAAACTGGGATTGATATTTTGGCTCTTTTATTTTTACTTAAAGTACAATAACTTTTACCATTTTAATTTGTTTTAATAGTATATTGACAGTATTGTTTTCTTTCAAAAATCCACTTAATTTTCTTTACCCTATTATTAAAATGGTAATTGACAAAAACAAACTACATTGTCACCAGAAGAGCAATACAAAATGTACAAGTGATATATTAAAATCATATTTCCAGCTTGAATTTCAATGATGCATTGGGGCAACGATTTTGTGAGAAACATCTTCACCCTTAAATAAAGATTTTCTTAATTCCTTACCTGTGTGCTAATTAGATATCACCTTGTTTTCATATTAAACAGACTTCCACATGAGAAAGCAGCAAGGATGCAGTGGCGTTAATGTTTCCTGGTGTCAACTTGTATTATTTCAGTAGACATTGAAATGAGGATGCATCTTGCTGCCTTTCCAATGAAGCAAGTTTAATTTAGTAATAGGTGAAAAACCATCCTTACAAAGGTGTTAATCAGAGACTTGGCTTTGTGGACACTTTTCAGAGAACAAATTTGTTAGCATAAAAATAAAGCCAGAAAATGAAGAGCTGTTTAATCACTCAATTGGATTTTTCTGCCAGCATATTTTTTTTCTCTGCAACCCACTGCTAAATTGTGCTTCCTAGCTGTTTTTTATAAAATCACTGAATCAAATCTAACTCTGATTACATCAGAGAAGGCCAGGTACCCTACACCATAAGAGGGGGCTTGAAATTTTGACTTGTCTACTTAAATATCACCAAAATCTGATCACAAGGTCAATTACGTCCCTGGGTAGGATTTAACCACCAACCTTTTGGTTAATAGCCGTACACACTAACCAATTGCGCCACAGAGACACTTTGCAAAAAGTACATACTGACAAAGGCTAATAAGCATTCATCTAGAACGTTTCCTAGAAAAACTTTAAAAAGTCAATAATCTGGAGAGTTTTTGTAAGATGTTTCTTCCATCAACCAACGAAGAAACACATTGGTACTTTCCCATGATGAGTGAGTGCTTCAGGATCTCTTGCACTTACATGTGCAGCAGAGTACAGCAACGGAAGCATGCTGGGCCCATAACCCAGAGGTAGGCAGATTGAAACTATCCTCTGCTATATGCAATTTTTTTTGTTAATTAAAGTAATTCAAAACTGGGATTGATATTTTGGCTCTTTTATTTTTACTTAAAGTACAATAACTTTTACCATTTTAATTTGTTTTAATAGTATATTGACAGTATTGTTTTCTTTCAAAAATCCACTTAATTTTCTTTACCCTATTATTAAAATGGTAATTGACAAAAACAAACTACATTGTCACCAGAAGAGCAATACAAAATGTACAAGTGATATATTAAAATCATCTTTCCAGCTTGAATTTCAATGATGCATTGGGGCAACGATTTTGTGAGAAACATCTTCACCCTTAAATAAAGATTTTCTTAATTCCTTACCTGTGTGCTAATTAGATATCACCTTGTTTTCGCATTAAACAGACTTCAACATGAGAAAGCAGCAAGGATGCAGTGGCGTTAATGTTTCCTGGTGTCAACCTGTATTATTTCAGTAGACATTGAAATGAGGATGCATCTTGCTGCCTTTCCAATGAAACAAGTTTAATTTAGTAATAGGTGAAAAACCATCCTTACAAAGGTGTTAATCAGAGACTTGGCTTTGTGGACACTTTTCAGAGAACAAATTTGTTAGCATAAAAATAAAGCCAGAAAATGAAGAGCTGTTTAATCACTCAATTGGATTTTTCTGCCAGCATATTTTTTTTCTCTGCAACCCACTGCTAAATTGTGCTTCCTAGCTGTTTTTATAAAATCACTGAATCAAATCTAACTCTGATTACATCAGGGAAGGCCAGGTACCCACACCATAACAGGGGGTTTGAAATTTTGACTTGTCGACTTAAATATCACCAAAATCTGATCACAAGGTCAATTACGTCCCTGGGTGGGATTGAACCACCAACCTTTTGGTTAATAGCCGAACACACTAACCGATTGCGCCACAGAGACACTTTGCAAAAAGTACATACTGACAAAGGCTAATAAGCATTCATCTAGAACTTTTCCTAGAAAAACTTTAAAAAGTCAATAATCTGGAGAGTTTTTGTAAAATGTTTCTTCCATCAACCAACGAAGAAACACATTGGTACTTTCCCATGATGAGTGAGTGCTTCAGGATCTCTTGCACTTACATGTGCAGCAGAGTACAGCAACGGAAGCATGCTGGGCCCATAACCCAGAGGTAGGCAGATTGAAACTATCCTCTGCTATATGCAATTTTTTTTTGTTAATTAAAGTAATTCAAAACTGGGATTGATATTTTGGCTCTTTTATTTTTACTTAAAGTACAATAACTTTTACCATTTTAATTTGTTTTAATAGTATATTGACAGTATTGTTTTCTTTCAAAAATCCACTTAATTTTCTTTACCCTATTATTAAAATGGTAATTGACAAAAACAAACTACATTGTCACCAGAAGAGCAATACAAAATGTACAAGTGATATATTAAAATCATCTTTCCAGCTTGAATTTCAATGATGCATTGGGGCAACGATTTTGTGAGAAACATCTTCACCCTTAAATAAAGATTTTCTTAATTCCTTACCTGTGTGCTAATTAGATATCACCTTGTTTTCGCATTAAACAGACTTCAACATGAGAAAGCAGCAAGGATGCAGTGGCGTTAATGTTTCCTGGTGTCAACCTGTATTATTTCAGTAGACATTGAAATGAGGATGCATCTTGCTGCCTTTCCAATGAAACAAGTTTAATTTAGTAATAGGTGAAAAACCATCCTTACAAAGGTGTTAATCAGAGACTTGGCTTTGTGGACACTTTTCAGAGAACAAATTTGTTAGCATAAAAATAAAGCCAGAAAATGAAGAGCTGTTTAATCACTCAATTGGATTTTTCTGCCAGCATATTTTTTTTCTCTGCAACCCACTGCTAAATTGTGCTTCCTAGCTGTTTTTATAAAATCACTGAATCAAATCTAACTCTGATTACATCAGGGAAGGCCAGGTACCCACACCATAACAGGGGGTTTGAAATTTTGACTTGTCGACTTAAATATCACCAAAATCTGATCACAAGGTCAATTACGTCCCTGGGTGGGATTGAACCACCAACCTTTTGGTTAATAGCCAAACACACTAACCGATTGCGCCACAGAGACACTTTGCAAAAAGTACATACTGACAAAGGCTAATAAGCATTCATCTAGAACGTTTCCTAGAAAAACTTAAAAAAGTCAATAATCTGGAGAGTTTTTGTAAAATGTTTCTTCCATCAACCAACGAAGAAACACATTGGTACTTTCCCATGATGAGTGAGTGCTTCAGGATCTCTTGCACTTACATGTGCAGCAGAGTACTGCAATGGAAGCATGCTGGGCCGATAACCCAGAGGTAGGCAGATAGAAACTATCCTCTGCTATATGCATTTTTTTTTAATTAAAGTAATCCAAAATTGGGATTGATATTTTAGCTCTTTTATTTTTACTTAAAGTACAATAACTTTTACCATTTTAATTTGTTTAATAGTATATTGACAGTATTGTTTTCTTTCAAAAATCCACTTAATTTTCTTTACCCTATTATTAAAATGGTAATTGACAAAAACAAACTACATTGTCACCAGAAGAGCAATACAAAATGTACAAGTGATATATTAAAATCATCTTTCCAGGTTGAATTTCAATGATGCATTGGGGCAACGATTTTGTGAGAAACATCTTCACCCTTAAATAAAGATTTTCTTAATTCCTTACCTGTGTGCTAATTAGATATCACCTTGTTTTCACATTAAACAGACTTCCACATGAGAAAGCAGCAAGGATGCAGTGGCGTTAATGTTTCCTGGTGTCAACCTGTATTATTTCAGTAGACATTGAAATGAGGATGCATCTTGCTGCCTTTCCAATGAAGCAAGTTTAATTTAGTAATGGGTGAAAAACCATCCTTACAAAGGTGTTAATCAGAGACTTGGCTTTGTGGACACTTTTCAGAGAACAAATTTGTTAGCATAAAAATAAAGCCAGAAAATGAAGAGCTGTTTAATCACTCAATTGGATTTTTCTGCCAGCATATTTTTTTTCTCTGCAACCCACTGCTAAATTGTGCTTCCTAGCTGTTTTTATAAAATCACGGAATCAGATCTAACTCTGATTACATCAGGGAAGGCCAGCTACCCACACCATAACAGGGGGTTTGAAATTTTGACTTGTCGACTTAAATATCACCAAAATCTGATCACAAGGTCAATTACGTCCCTGGGTGGGATTGAACTACCAACCTTTTGGTTAATAGCCGAACACACTAACCGATTGCGCCACAGATACACTTTGCAAAAAGTACGTACTGACAAAGGCTAATAAGCATTCATCTAGAACGTTTCCTAGAAAAACTTTAAAAAGTCAATAATCTGGAGAGTTTTTGTAAGATGTTTCTTCCATCAACCAACGAAGAAACACATTGGTACTTTCCCATGATGAGTGAGTGCTTCAGGATCTCTTGCACTTACATGTGCAGCAGAGTACTGCAATGGAAGCATGCTGGGCCCATAACCCAGAGGTAGGTAGATTGAAACTATCCTTTGCTATATGCATTTTTTTTGTTAATTAAAGTAATCCAAAACTGGGATTGATATTTTTGCTCTTTTATTTTTACTTAAAGTACAATAACTTTTACAATTTTAATTTGTTTTAATAGTATATTGACAGTATTGTTTTATTTCAAAAATCCACTTAATTTTCTTTACCCTATTATTAAAATGGTAATTGACAAAAACAAACTACATTGTCACCAGAAGAGCAATACAAAATGTACAAGTGATATATTAAAATCATCTTTCCAGGTTGAATTTCAATGATGCATTGGGGCAACGATTTTGTGAGAAACATCTTCACCCTTAAATAAAGATTTTCTTAATTCCTTACCTGTGTGCTAATTAGATATCACCTTGTTTTCACATTAAACAGACTTCCACATGAGAAAGCAGCAAGGATGCAGTGGCGTTAATGTTTCCTGGTGTCAACCTGTATTATTTCAGTAGACATTGAAATGAGGATGCATCTTGCTGCCTTTCCAATGAAGCAAGTTTAATTTAGTAATAGGTGAAAAACCATCCTTACAAAGGTGTTAATCAGAGACTTGGCTTTGTGGACACTTTTCAGAGAACAAATTTGTTAGCATAAAAATAAAGCCAGAAAATGAAGAGCTGTTTAATCACTCAATTGGATTTTTCTGCCAGCATATTTTTTTTCTCTGCAACCCACTGCTAAATTGTGCTTCCTAGCTGTTTTTATAAAATCACTGAATCAAATCTAACTCTGATTACATCAGGGAAGGCCAGGTACCCACACCATAACAGGGGGTTTGAAATTTTGACTTGTCGACTTAAATATCACCAAAATCTGATCACAAGGTCAATTACGTCCCTTGGTGGGATTGAAACACCAACCTTTTGGTTAATAGCCGAACACACTAACCGATTGCGCCACAGAGACACTTTGCAAAAAGTACATACTGACAAAGGCTAATAAGCATTCATCTAGAACGTTTCCTAGAAAAACTTAAAAAAGTCAATAATCTGGAGAGTTTTTGTAAGATGTTTCTTTCATCAACCAACGAAGAAACACATTGGTACTTTCCCATGATGAGTGAGTGCTTCAGGATCTCTTGCACTTACATGTGCAGCAGAGTACTGCAATGGAAGCATGCTGGGCCGATAACCCAGAGGTAGGCAGATTGAAACTATCCTCTGCTATATGCATTTTTTTTTAATTAAAGTAATCCAAAATTGGGATTGATATTTTAGCTCTTTTATTTTTACTTAAAGTACAATAACTTTTACCATTTTAATTTGTTTAATAGTATATTGACAGTATTGTTTTCTTTCAAAAATCCACTTAATTTTCTTTACCCTATTATTAAAATGGTAATTGACAAAAACAAACTACATTGTCACCAGAAGAGCAATACAAAATGTACAAGTGATATATTAAAATCATCTTTCCAGCTTGAATTTCTATGATGCATTGGGGCAACGATTTTGTGAGAAACATCTTCACCCTTAAATAAAGATTTTCTTAATTCCTTACCTGTGTGCTAATTAGATATCACCTTGTTTTCACATTAAACAGACTTCCACATGAGAAAGCAGCAAGGATGCAGTGGCGTTAATGTTTCCTGGTGTCAACCTGTATTATTTCAGTAGATATTGAAATGACGATGCATCTTGCTGCCTTTCCAATGAAGCAAGTTTAATTTAGTAATAGGTGAAAAACCATCCCTACAAAGGTGTTAATCAGATACTTGGCTTTGTGGACACTTTTCAGAGAACAAATTTGTTAGCTTAAAAATAAAGCCAGAAAATGAAGAGCTGTTTAATCACTCAATTGGATTTTTTTGCCAGCATATTTCTTTTTCTCTGCAACCCACTGCTAAATTGTGCTTCCTAGCTGTTTTTTTTTTATAAAATCACTTAATCAAATCTAACTCTGATTACATCAGAGAAGGCCAGGTACCCTACACCATAAGAGGGGGTTTGAAATTTTGACTTGTCTACTTAAAGATCACCAAAATCTGATAACAAGGTAAATTACGTCCCTGGGTGGGATTGAACCACCAACCTTTTGGTTAATAACCAAACACGCTAACTGATTGCGCCACAGAGACACTTTGCAAACGTATGTTCTGACAAACGCTAATAAGCATTCATCTAGAACGTTTCCTAGAAAAACTTTAAAAGTCAATAATCTGGAGAGTTTTTGTAAGATGTTTCTTCCATCAATCAACGAAGAAACACATTGGTACTTTCCCATGATGAGTGAGTGCTTCAGGATTTCTTGCACTTACATGTGCAGCAGAGTACTGCAATGAAAGCATTCTGGGCCCATAACCCAGAGGTAGGCAGATTGAAACTATCCTCTGCTATATGCATACTATATTATTGCATACTATGCAATAATGTTTCAATTTGCATTACCCAGCAGAATTAGCTTTGCATATATAGATATAGTGCAGCAGAATATATTGGTGGTTGTAGTCAATTGTAATTACCTGTAGGTGACAAGAAGAGAAGAAACGTAAATTCACAATCGACATCAGCTGAAGATAAATTGATACTGATTGAACGCTGCTGTTATGTGTCAATTTTATCACGCTTTGATAAAAATGCACGCTTAGATCAATAAATGCACAGCCAAATGGCTTTGCACAGCCTACACCATTGGACTTAAGTAGAAGACTATTACAAGTGAAACCAATAATTGAAATCTGTAACCACCCCCCACCCCCTCAAATGCCAGGCAATAAATTACCTTAAAAACAACAACCAGGCATTCCACAAAGATTAAACTGGGTCTATATCATTCAAAACTTTAAAAAAGTACTTCAAAATCACATACTATGCAATAATGTTTCAATTTGCATTACCCAGCAGAATTAGCATTGCATATATAGATATAGTGCAGCAGAATATAATGGTGGTTGTAGTCAATTGTAATTACTCAGCAGAATTAGCTTTGCATATATAGATATAGTGCAGCAGAATATATTGGTGGTTGTAGTCAATTGTAATTACCCAGCAGAATTAGCTTGCATATATAGATATAGTGCAGCAGAATATATTGGTGGTTGTATTCAATTGTAATTACCCAGCAGAATTAGCTTTGCATATATATAGTGCAGCAGAATATATTGGTGGTTGTAGTCAATTGTAATTACCCAGCAGCAGCTCTACTGCACTCAACATCACCAGTGCTCACAATATATATAATGCTATATACTATGCCATAGTGGTGCTTACTATATAACACCTCCTACTGCGTTCCCCCTGGCAATGAGCATGACACCCAGAGAGTGAAACCCCTGGCAATGAGCATGACACCCAGCACGTGAAACTCTTGGCATTGAGCAGTTTTTGTAAAAGTAATTAGAAGCTTTACTGTAGGGCATAGTGTATCACAGATATTGTGGTGAGTGACATAATATGTTCCAAAGGGCATTAATGTGTGGGGCTTAACATGGTGGAAATGACTGTACTTTTTTCCCTGTGGTGGCCGAGGTCTGTTGGTGCAGGGTCAAGAACTGGGGTGTAAGGTAGTCTTTGCCTGAAAGGCTACGCCCATTTTATGGAGACCATACCCATTTTTGCGAGGTCACGCCCCCCCATCCCGTCCGGAGCGCTCATGCAAATATAGTTTTTTTTATATATATATATGGGGGAGGGGCACAATTTTTAATGCCAATGGTGGCGGGGGGCACGCATTTTTAAATCTCGCATTTGAAGCCAAATTGTTTAGAAACACCCCTGCAAGAAAATATCTGCAAATCCAATGTTACCATAAGTGTGGCATATACCTGCGCTTGCTCGCGGGGTGAGAACATCTCCCTAATTTAATTCAGCGATATGAATAGAGGTTGTGCAGCAGCCACAGAAAGGGTTAATCTCTGCAGCTTGTCACTAAATTACATTGTGGCAATTTTAGCTGGGAGCTGCAATAATTACTCTAATACATAACACAACCAACACTTCTATATTCACACAATATACTGCATGGTGAATATAGAAGTGGTGCTTGCTAAACAGCACCTCCTACTGCATTCCACATCACCGCTGGTCACACTCATATCAGGCCCATAATGCTGTATACTATGCCATAGTGGTGCTTACTATATAACACCAGGTGCTGTGCAGTGGTCAAAACACACTAACTGGTCCCATGCTGTTGTTGAACTAAAGGCCTATACACACGATGAGATTCGGTCTATGCTAATAGGTTTAAAAAGGTTACATAAAAGCTACTTTGGGGTATATGCAATTCACGGCGAATCGCGGCAAATTATGGCCGTTTTTAAATTCGACACAATTCGACATGTGAATTCCGGCAGGTGGCTGCCGGAATTCACCATATTCAATGAAAAACGGATTCGACAGTCCCGCGGGCGAAAAACGGACAATTTGACGTATTTTGCCGCGAATTAAAAAAACGGGAAAAAACGGAAAAAACACGGAAAAAAAAATGGCGTGGGGTCCCCCCTCCAAAGCATAACCAGCCTCGGGCTCTTCGAGCTGGTCCTGGTTCCAAAAATGCGGGGGGAAAATTGGGCAGGGATCCCCCGTATTTTTAAAACCAGCACCGGGCTCTGCGCCTGGTGCTGGTGCAAAAAATACGGGGGACAAAAAGAGTAGGGGTCCCCCGTATTTTTTACACCAGCATCGGGCTCCACTAGCTGGACAGATAATGCCACAGCCGGGGGTCACTTTTATGCAGTGCCCTGCGGCCGTGGCATTAAATATCCAACTAGTCACCCCTGGCCGGGGTACCCTGGGGGAGTGGGGACCCCTTCAATCAAGGGGTCCCCAGCCACCCAAGGGCAAGGGGTGAAGCCCGAGGCTGTCCCCCCCATCCAATGGCTGCGGATGGGAGGCTGATAGCCTAGAGTAAAATGACAAGAATATTGTTTTTTCCAGAAGAACTACAAGTCCCAGCAAGCCTCCCCCGCATACTGGTACTTGGAGAACCACAAGTACCAGCATGCGGGAGAAAAACGGGCCCGCTGGTACCTGTAGTTCTACTGGGGAAAAAATACCCAAATAAAAACAGGACACAGACACCGTGACAGTAAAACTTTATTACACACTGCCGACACATTCATACTTACCTATGTTGACACGCCGACTGCCACGGTCTCCGACGATCCGAGGGTACCTGTGAAAAAAATTATACTCACCTTCCAGCGTCCAGAGGTACATCCACGTCCAGAGATACATCCACGTACTTGGCAAAAAAAGAAAACGGACACACGGACCACCGGACTGAAAGGGGTCCCATGCTGACACATGAGACCCCTTACCCCGAATGCCGGGACACCACGTGACTCCTGTCACTGAAGTCCCTTCAGCCAATCAGGAAGCGCTACTTCCGTGGCGCTCACCTGATTGGCTGTGCGCTGTCTGTGCTGTGACAGCGCATCGCACAGCTCCGTCCATTATATTCAATGGTGGGAACTTAGCGGCTAGCGGTGAGGTCACCCGCCGGTCAGCGGCTGACCGCGGGTAACCCCACCGCTGACGGCAAAGTTCCCACCATTGAAACTAATGGACCGAGCTGTGCGATGCGCTGTCACAGCACAGACAGCGCACAGCCAATCAGGTGAGCGCCACGGAAGTAGGCGGCGGCTTAGCGTGTGTAACTCTGCTAAATTCGCCTTGCGACCGATCAACTCGGAATGAGGGCCTATATTTCTTTATATAATGGACACCTCAGTTTCTATTCATTCATGTCCTGCCCCCTACTCTGTCAGACCCCTTCCCCTCTACTTTTCTGACCCCAAACGCCACTCATTCTTGTTGAGTGCTGGTGGGCCCATTCAGAATTTTGCTATGGGGACCACAAAGGTCTAGTTACGTCACTGGGCAGGGTTATAGAGGAGGCGGTGCAAGGCATCCTGGGAACAGTCAAAGCTTTAGCCTGTTGGTGCCTTGGATCAAGATCCAACTCTACACCCCTATGTTAGTGTAGTGCCTTTTGGGGTTAAGGTTTTACAGAAAGTTACAGGTTTTTTTAATTTAGTAAAATATGCCCCATTTTAAAGATAGGGCATTTAAATTTGTTGCACCTGTGCAGTACATAGCAGCCTGCAGGGCATGTACAGTGGCTTCATTTGGGTGCACATACATTGCCGGCTCCTGGTCGCAAACTGAAATTATTGTGTGTAAGTGTAATTAGCGGTGTTTATGTCATACAGGGGGGTGGGGGAGGTTTGTGGTTGGTGGGGGGCACGCTGTGTGATTATTATCCTGCATCTATACATACATGCGCTGACACCTGGACATACACTGATGTACCCACACCTAATATCCATACATACACACCCTGACACCTGGACATACACTAACATTCCCACACCTGCATCTATACATACACACGCTGACACCTGGACATACACCAACATACAAGCACCTGCATCTATATATACACGCGCTGACAAATGGACATACACCGACGTACCCACACTTGCATCTATACATACATGCACTGACATCTGGACATACAAGCACCTGCATCTATACATACACGCGCTGACATCTGAACCTACACTGACGTTCCCACACCTGCATCTATACATACACATTCTGACACCTGGACATACACAGACGTACCCTCACCTGTATCTATACATACACGCGTTGACACCTGGACGCACACCGACGTACACACACCTACATCTATATATGCATGGATGCAAATGTGGGTACGTTGTAGCATACCGCTGTGTTTCACCAACCATCACAGCGCTCTCCCCCTGTTTTCTTTCATTACTCACGTGAGTTACATATGAACTTTAACTGCAGTAAATAAGAGGCGTTGGTTACAACTGTTGCTGTTCATCCACAAGAAGGAATTTAATGTATCAATTACAATTGGAAAGTAACGATTTAATTACAACAGCTGTATCCAGGAGGATTTTTTGGACACTTTAATAGACATTCCGTTGTCATCAAGGGCAATATGAAATAGATACTGATTACATTTAGATATGGATAGTGGTGCCTATATATGTTGACTCCATTGTATTTTGTTGAATGTGGGTTTCTTCTGTCTATATATATTTTTTTTAAAATAAAGAGCTTGTATATTCTATTTTTTGCGCTCCCTTGATAACAAGTGTGATTATCTTTAAAATTTGGTTTATTATTGGTAGAACAGTACTAACTATGGGAGCAGCATTTTATAATATATGGTAAAAATTAATAGATGTATAAAGATTAAATAAGCAACAAATTGGTGAAATAGATAAGTTTTGATAGGAGCGCTGGGTTCTATATATATATATATATTGACATTTGGTTATATATATGTATAGACTTTATAAATTCTTGACAGAGATGTGCCTGAGCAGCAGCCCTCCCCAGCCCTATCTCAAATCATACTTATTTTGCATAGGAGATACCATGGTCATGAAGATTGTTCTCCCAGGGTGAGGTTCATTCATTGCATTCTGGGTATGCTGATCCCTGTGATTTCCCCAAATGTGGGAAACTGGACTGCATTATTTGTGGTAGTGAGGTACTGTGTTTGTGCTTTCCTCTGGTCAGCTCTGGTAAAAGTCAGATTTCTTTATCTCAGATCTTCCTCTAGCCTTGTTCTTCTTTCGAGAGTTCCCTTGTGCTGCCTCAGTTGGATCTCCTTCACTTGACAGGGGGGTGCCCGAGCAGCGACCCTCCCCAGCTCTAGCCCAACTCCTACTTACCTGCCAGGTGAGATACTATGATCATGAAGGTGCTTCTCCCAGGGCAAGGCTCACCCATTGCACTCTGGGTGTGCTGCTCCTGCGGTTTCCCCAAATGTTGGACACTTGACTGCATAATTTGTGTTTCCCCTGGTCGGCTCTCGTATAATATAGATCTCTTTGTCTCAGGTCTCTCTCCAGCCTAGTTTGCTGTCTGTTTCCACTTCTCTTTTCTTGAGCCACTCCCTTCTATGCCCTTGCTCACTATCCTGACTTCTCCAGTCTGCTTACTTTGTGCCTTCCAACGCACAATACAAACTACAGGTAGTGCTGCAGGGCCCACGCCCTTTTACTTGCCTTACAGAGCAGCTCTGGAGCTGTTACAGTGCCCAGCTGCTGCAAGAAATCAGCTTGAATGCTTCAGGGGCTGGGGCATAGCCAACATGAGCCCCACACCGAAGGAGGGTGGAGGTGTTTAATGTGAACTAGGGGTCATCCAAGCGCCGCAAAAGGCCGCCATGCCCTGCACGCCCCTTTTCTCTTTTCATATGCAGACGAGGGTTGACGCCAACTTTGACCCACTGCTTGGATGACATCACCATATGCAAATCCATCTGCTGCAGGCCTTCCCCCAGGAATGCTTGCACTAGTTGTTGCATTTGGTTTGTTGTTTGGGGGTGCTTCAGTATTAGGCAGCCTTCTGCCCTCCCATGTTCATCTGAAAATATGTGTTCTCCCTGCAGTTGTTGTCCCCAGATGAGAGTTTCCTTATGCTGCCTCAGTCGTTAACCGTGGCTGGATCTTATTGGCACTCGCGGTCGGGATATTCCTCCCTGCCGTGGGGTAGAGACCTCCTTTTGCTCGGTCTCAAATTGCTTTTTCCCCTTCACCGCTGTCTTTACATCAGACGTCCGCCGTGATGTAGCTCGTTCATGAATGGGCTTATATCTCAGCAATCAGAGTGTCTGGTAGTCACCTTCCTTACGCGTTTCTCCGCTGTTATCCAAGAGCGGTTTCGTCAGAGGATACATCAGCAGCCTAGCAGGCTCTTTTTAAAATGCACCGGACCAATAGCATTACTAATTAGTTGATTGGATATATACATGTACTAATTGGATGCATACATGTAATGACTCACATATGGAACAACTTTCTAATTGCAATTGCACATATAAAGGCATTTCATAATATAAAAATAAGCAACATGGTGATTAAAAATAATAATAAAATAAGCAACAAGGTGGTTTAAAAAATAACAGAAAATATATAATCTATATACAGATTAACCTCTAATCTTTCAATCAATACCTCATCTCTATAATCACATACACATAATTCAGAGACCCAGCACTAAGGATCCCCATTTACTTATATAAAACCTTTTAGGGTAACATAAATCCAACACACTACTAAAGCAGCTCTTGTGGCGCAGGGGAAACATCACCTGCACTCTATGCAGCGAGTCCCATGTTCGAATCCAACCCGCTCAGCTTAACATCCATATTATTTATTTACTTTTAATGGGATCATTCTATCAATTCATTTTTACCTTTAATTTTTGTTAATATTATTTCTATATTTCATTATTTTAACCCCTGGAATAATTACATTGCTGCTTAAACAACAAAAAGAATTGAAGAAAGAATAATTATTAAACAGACAATTTAAGGATTCGAAGATTTAAAGATTTAAAGATGTAAAAATTTAAAACAGGGAGGGGGGGGGGGGGAGGGAGGGGGGCCTTTTGGGAGAAGGAGGGAAAAAAAATAAAAAAATAAAAAATATATATATATATAGAACCAAGAGAAAGTGTAAAAAGAGGATGGAGGAAGAAATCTGATGTTCATCATTACTAGTGGATTTTACTAAAGAACTTTAAAGGAACACACACAACAGGATTATACAGTTTCATACTAAGAGGAATGCTGTTCCCAAAATAGCTACTTCTAATAATTTTGTTTATTTATTAAACATACAATAAATGGATATTCAATAAATAATATATTAGGTAAATCAATAGATAAAATCTTCAGAGACTGCCAATGTTGTTCAGTTCGATGCTCTCAATCAGACCATCAGGTGTAGGGGTACCCAAAGAAAAAATCCAAAATGCCTCCCTTGTCAAGTAAAGGAGATTCAACTGAGGCAGCACAAGGGAACTCTCATCTGGGGACAACAACTGCAGGGAGAACACATATTTTCAGATGAACATGGGAGGGCAGAAGGCTGCCTAATACTGAAGCACCCCCAAACAACAAACCAAATGCAACAACTAGTACAAGCATTCCTTGGGGAAGGTCTGCAGAAGATGGAATTGCATACGGTGATGTCATCCAAGCAGTGGGCCAAAGTTGGCTGGAACCCTTATCTGCATATGAAAAGAGAAAAGGGGTATGCAGGGCATGGCGGCCTTTTGCTGCGCTTGGATGACCCCTAGTTCGCATTAAACACCCCCACCCTCCTTCGGTGTGGGGCTCATGTTGGCCATGCCCCAGCCCCTGAAGCATTCAAGCTGATTTCTTGCAGCAGCTGGGCACTGTAACAGCTCCAGAGCTGCTCTGTAAGGCAACTAAAAGGGTGTGGGCCCTGCAGCACTACCTGTAGTTCGCATTGTGCGTTGGAAGGCACAAAGTAAGCAGACGGGAGAAGTCAGGGTAGTGCGCAAGGGCATAGAAGGGAGCGGCTCAAGAAAAGAGAAGTGGAAACAGTCAGCAAACTAGGCAGGAGAGAGACCTGAGACAAAGAGATCTGAATTATATGAGAGCCGACCAGGGGAAACACAAATTATGCAGTCAAGTTTCCCACATTTGGGGAATTCAAAGGGGCAGCACACCCAGAGTGCAATGGGTGAGCCTTGCCCTGGGAGAAGCACCTACATGATCATAGTATCTCACCTGGCAGGTAAGTAGGAGTTGGGCTAGAGCTGGGGAGGGTCGCTGCTCGGGCACCCCCCTGTCAAGTGAAGGAGATCCAACTGAGGCAGCACAAGGGAACTCTCGAAAGAAGAACAAGGCTAGAGGAAGATCTGAGACAAAGAAATCTGACTTTTACCAGAGCTGACCAGAGGAAAGCACAAACACAGTCCCCCACTACCACAAATAATGCAGTCGAGTTTCCCACATTTGGGGAAATCACAGGGGTCAGCATACCCAGAATGCAATGAATGAACCTCACCCTGGGAGAACAATCTTCATGACCATGGTATCTCCTATGCAAAATAAGTATGATTTGGGATAGGGCTGGGGAGGGCCGCTGCTCAGGCATATCTCTGTCAAGTAAAGGAGATTCAACTGAGGCAGCACAAGGGAACTCTCATCTGGGGACAACAACTGCAGGGAGAATACATATTTTCAAATGAACATGGGAGGGCAGAAGGCTGCCTAATACTGAAGCACCCCCAAACAACAAACCAAATGCAACAACTAGTACAAGCATTCCTGGGGGAAGGTCTGCAGAAGACGGATTTGCATACAGTGATGTCATCCAAGCAGTGGGCCAAAGTTGGCTGGAACCCTCATCTGCATATGAAAAGAGAAAAGGGGTATGCAGGGCATGGCGGCCTTTTGCGGCGCTTGGATGACCCTTAGTTCGCATTAAACACCCCCACCCTCCTTCGGTGTGGGGCTCATGTTGGCAATGCCCCAGCATTCAAGCTGATTTCTTGCAGCAGCTTGGCACTGTAACAGCTCCAGAGCTGCTCTGTAAGGCAAGTAACAGGTTGTGGGCCATGCAGCACTACCTGTAGTTTGCATTGTGCATTGGAAGGCACAAAGTAAGCAGACAGGAGAAGTCAGGATAGTGCACAAGGGTATAGAAGGGAGGGGCTCAAAAAAAAAGAAGTGGAAACAGACAGCAAACTAGGCTGGAGAGAGACCTTAGACAAAGAGATCTGAATTATATGAAAGCCGACCAGTGGAAACACAAATTATGCAGTCAAGTTTCCCACATTTGGGGAAATCACAGGGGCAGCACACCCAGAGTGCAATGGGTGAGCCTTGCCCTGGGAGAAGCACCTTCATGATCATAGTATCTCACCTGGCAGGTAAGTAGGAGTTGGGCTAGAGCTGGGGAGGGTCGCTGCTCGGGCACCCCCCTGTCAAGTGAAGGAGATCCAACTGAGGCAGCACAAGGGAACTCTCGAAAGAAGAACAAGGCTAGAGGAAGATCTGAGACAAAGAAATCTGACTTTTACCAGAGCTGACCAGAGGAAAGCACAAACACAGTCCCCCACTACCACAAATAATGCAGTCGAGTTTCCCACATTTGGGGAAATCACAGGGGTCAGCATACCCAGAATGCAATGAATGAACCTCACCCTGGGAGAACAATTTTCATGACCATGGTATCTCCTATGCAAAATAAGTATGATTTGGGATAGGGCTGGGGAGGGCCGCTGCTCAGGCACATCTCTGTCAAGTAAAGGAGATTCAACTGAGGCAACACAAGGGAACTCTCATCTGGGGACAACAACTGCAGGGAGAACACATATTTTCAAATGAACATGGGAGGGCAGAAGGCTGCCTAATACTGAAGCACCCCCAAACAACAAACCAAATGCAACAACTAGTACAAGCATTCCTGGGGGAAGGTCTGCAGAAGACGGATTTGCATACAGTGATGTCATCCAAGCAGTGGGCCAAAGTTGGCTGGAACCCTCATCTGCATATGAAAAGAGAAAAGGGGTATGCAGGGCATGGCGGCCTTTTGCGGCGCTTGGATGACCCTTAGTTCGCATTAAACACCCCCACCCTCCTTCGGTGTGGGGCTCATGTTGGCAATGCCCCAGCCCCTGAAGCATTCAAGCTGATTTCTTGCAGCATCTGGGCACTGTAACAGCTCCATAGCTGCTCTGTAAGGCAAGTTAAAGGGTGTGGGTCCTGCAGCACTACCTGTAGTTCGCATTGTGCATTGGAAGGCACAAAGTAAGCAGACGGGAGAAGTCAGGATAGTGCGCAAGGGCATAGAAGGGAGCGGCTCAAGAAAAGAGAAGTGGAAACAGACAGCAAACTAGGCTGGAGAGAGACCTGAGACAAAGAGATCTGAATTATACGAGAGCCGACCAGGGGAAACACAAATTATGCAGTCAAGTGTCCCACATTTGGGGAAATCGCAGGAGCAGCACACCCAGAGTGCAATGGGTGAGCCTTGCCCTGGGAGAAGCACCTTCATGATCATAGTATCTCACCTGGCAGGTAAGTAGGAGTTGGGCTATAGCTGGGGAGGGTCGCTGCTCAAGCACCCCTCTGTCAAGTGAAGGAGATCCAACTGAGGCAGCACAAGGGAACTCTCAAAAGAAGAATAAGGCTAGAGGAAGAAATGAGACAAAGAAATCTGACTTTTACCAGAGCTGACCAGAGGAAAGCACAAACACAGTCCCCCACTACTACAAATAATGCAGTCAAGTTTCCCACATTTGGGGAAATCACAGGGGTCAGCATACCCAGAATGCAATGAATGACCCTCACCCTGGGGGAACAATCTTCTTGACCATGGTATCTCCTATGCAAAATAAGTATGATTTGAGATAGGGCTAGGGAGGTCCGCTGCTCAGGCACATCTCTGTCAAGTAAAGGAGATTCAACTGAGGCAGCACAAGGGAACTCTCATCTGGGGACAACAACTGCAGGGAGAACACATATTTTCAGATGAACATGGGAGGGCAGAAGGCTGCCTAATACTGAAGCACCCCCAAACAACAAACCAAATGCAACAACTAGTGCAAGCATTCCTGGGGGAAGGCCTGCAGCAGATTGATTTGCATATGGTAATGCCATCCAAGCAGTGGGTCAAAGTTGGCTTCAACCCTCGTCTGCATATGAAAAGAGAAAAGGTGCGTGCAGGGCATGGCGGCCTTTTGCGGCGCTTGGATGACCCCTAGTTCGCATTAAACACCTCCACCCTCCTTCGGTGTGGGGCTCATGTTGGCTATGCCCCAGCCCCTGAAGCATTCAAGCTGATTTCTTGCAGCAGCTGGGCACTGTAACATCCCCAGAGCTGCTCTGTAAGGCAAGTAAAAGGGTGTGGGCCCTGCAGCACTACCTGTAGTTTGCATTGTGCATTGGAAAGCACAAAGTAAGCAGACGGGAGAAGTCAGGATAGTGCGCAAGGGCATAGAAGGGAGCGGCTCAAGAAAAGAGAAGTGGAAACAGACAGCAAACTAGGCTGGAGAGAGACCTGAGACAAAGAGATCTGAATTATACGAGAGCCGACCAGGGGAAACACAAATTATGCAGTCAAGTTTCCCACATTTGGGGAAATCGCAGGAGCAGCACACCCAGAGTGCAATGGGTGAGCCTTGCACTGGGAGTAGCAACTTCCTGATCATAGTATCTCACCTGGCAGGTAAGTAGGAGTTGGGCTAGAGCTGGGGAGGGTCGCTGCTCGGGCACCCCCCAGTCAAGTGAAGGAGATCCAACTGAGGCAGCACAAGGGAACTCTCGAAAGAAGAACAAGGCTAGAGGAAGATCTGAGACAAAGAAATCTGACTTTTACCAGAGCTGACCAGAGGAAAGCACAAACACAGTCCCCCACTATCACAAATAATGCAGTCGAGTTTCCCACATTTGGGGAAATCACAGGGGTCAGCATACCCAGAATGCAATGAATGAACCTCACCCTGGGAGAACAATCTTCATGACCATGGTATCTCCTATGCAAAATAAGTATGATTTGGGATAGGGCTGGGGAGGGCCGCTGCTCAGGCATATATCTGTCAAGTAAAGAAGATTCAACTGAGGCAGCACAAGGGAACTCTCATCTGGGGACAACAACTGCAGGGAGAACACATATTTTCAAATGAACATGGGAGGGCAGAAGGCTGCCTAATACTGAAGCACCCCCAAACAACAAACCAAATGCAACAACTAGTACAAGCATTCCTGGGGGAAGGTCTGCAGAAGACGGATTTGCATACAGTGATGTCATCCAAGCAGTGGGCCAAAGTTGGCTGGAACCCTCATCTGCATATGAAAAGAGAAAATTGGTATGCAGGGCATGGCGGCCTTTTGCTGCGCTTGGATGACCCTTAGTTCGCATTAAACACCCCCACCCTCCTTCGGTGTGGGGCTCATGTTGGCAATGCCCCAGCCCCTGAAGCATTCCAGCTGATTTCTTGCAGCAGCTGGGCACTGTAACAGCTCCAGAGCTGCTCTGTAAGGCAACTAAAAGGGTGTGGGCCCTGCAGCACTACCTGTAGTTCGCATTGTGCGTTGGAAGGCACAAAGTAAGCAGACGGGAGAAGTCAGGATAGTGCGCAAGGGCATAGAAGGGAGCGGCTCAAGAAAAGAGAAGTGGAAACAGACAGCAAACTAGGCTGGAGAGAGACCTGAGACAAAGAGATCTGAATTATACGAGAGCCGACCAGAGGAAACACAAATTATGCAGTCAAGTGTCCCACATTTGGGGAAATCGCAGGAGCAGCACACCCAGAGTGCAATGGGTGAGCCTTGCCCTGGGAGAAGCACCTTCCTGATCATAGTATCTCACCTGGCAGGTAAGTAGGAGTTGGGCTAGAGCTGGGGAGGGTCGCTGCTCGGGCACCCCCCTGTCAAGTGAAGGAGATCCAACTGAGGCAGCACAAGGGAACTCTCGAAAGAAGAACAAGGCTAGAGGAAGATCTGAGACAAAGAAATCTGACTTTTACCAGAGCTGACCAGAGGAAAGCACAAACACAGTCCCCCACTACCACAAATAATGCAGTCGAGTTTCCCACATTTGGGGAAATCACAGGGGTCAGCATACCCAGAATGCAATGAATGAACCTCACCCTGGGAGAACAATCTTCATGACCATGGTAACTCCTATGCAAAATAAGTATGATTTGGGATAGGGCTGGGGAGGGCCGCTGCTCAGGCATATCTCTGTCAAGTAAAGGAGATTCAACTGAGGCAGCACAAGGGAACTCTCATCTGGGGACAACAACTGCAGGGAGAACACATATTTTCAAATGAACATGGGAGGGCAGAAGGCTGCCTAATACTGAAGCACCCCCAAACAACAAACCAAATGCAACAACTAGTACAAGCATTCCTGGGGGAAGGTCTGCAGAAGACGGATTTGCATACAGTGATGTCATCCAAGCAGTGGGCCAAAGTTGGCTGGAACCCTCATCTGCATATGAAAAGAGAAAAGGGGTATGCAGGGCATGGCGGCCTTTTGTGGCGCTTGGATGACCCTTAGTTCGCATTAAACACCCCCACCCTCCTTCGGTGTGGGGCTCATGTTGGCAATGCCCCAGCCCCTGAAGCATTCAAGCTGATTTCTTGCAGCAGCTGGGCACTGTAACAGCTCCAGAGCTGCTCTGTAAGGCAAGTAAAAGGGTGTGGGTCCTGCAGCACTACCTGTAGTTCGCATTGTGCATTGGAAGGCACAAAGTAAGCAGACGGGAGAAGTCAGGATAGTGCGCAAGGGCATAGAAGGGAGCGGCTCAAGAAAAGAGAAGTGGAAACAGACAGCAAACTAGGCTGGAGAGAGACCTGAGACAAAGAGATCTGAATTATACGAGAGCCGACCAGGGGAAACACAAATTATGCAGTCAAGTGTCCCACATTTGGGGAAATCGCAGGAGCAGCACACCCAGAGTGCAATGGGTGAGCCTTGCCCTGGGAGAAGCAGCTTCATGATCATAGTATCTAACCTGGCAGGTAAGTAGGAGTTGGGCTATAGCTGGGGAGGGTCGCTGCTCAAGCACCCTTCTGTCAAGTGAAGGAGATCCAACTGAGGCAGCACAAGGGAACTCTCAAAAGAAGAATAAGGCTAGAGGAAGAAATGAGACAAAAAAATCTGACTTTTACCAGAGCTGACCAGAGGAAAGCACAAACACAGTCCCCCACTACTACAAATAATGCAGCCAAGTTTCCCACATTTGGGGAAATCACAGGGGTCAGCATACCCAGAATGCAATGAATGACCCTCACCCTGGGAGAACAATCTTCTTGACCATGGTATCTCCTATGCAAAATAAGTATGATTTGAGATAGGGCTGGGGAGGGCCGCTGCTCAGGCACATCTCTGTCAAGTAAAGGAGATTCAACTGAGGCAGCACAAGGGAACTCTCATCTGGGGACAACAACTGCAGGGAGAACACATATTTTCAGATGAACATGGGAGGGCAGAAGGCTGCCTAATACTGAAGCACCCCCAAACAACAAACCAAATGCAACAACTAGTGCAAGCATTCCTGGGGGAAGGCCTACAGCAGATGGATTTGCATATGGTGATGTCATCCAAGCAGTGGGCCGAAGTTGGCTGGAACCCTCATCTGCATATGAAAAGAGAAAAGGGGTATGCAGGGCATGGCGGCCTTTTGCAGCGCTTGGATGACCCTTAGTTCGCATTAAACACCCCCACCCTCCTTCGGTGTGGGGCTCATGTTGGCAATGCCCCAGCCCCTGAAGCATTCAAGCTGATTTCTCTGCAGCAGCTGGGCACTGTAACAGCTCCAGAGCTGCTCTGTGAGGCAGTTAAAAGGGTGAGGGCCCTGCAGCACTACCTGAAGTTTGCATTGTGTGTTGGAAGGCACAAAGTAAGCAGACGGGAGAAGTTAGGATAGTGCGCAAGGGCATAGAAGGGAGCGGCTCAAGAAAAGAGAAGTGGAAACAGACAGCAAACTAGGCTGGAGAGAGACCTGAGACAAAGAGATCTGAATTATACGAGAGCCGACCAGGGGAAACACAAATTATGCAGTCAAGTTTCCAACATTTGGGGAAATCACAGGGGCAGCACACCCAGAGTGCAATGGGTGAGCCTTGCCCTGGGAGAAGCACCTACATGATCATAGTATCTCACCTGGCAGGTAAGTAGGAGTTGGGCTAGAGCTGGGGAGGGTCGCTGCTCGGGTACCCCCCTGTCAAGTGAAGGAGATCCAACTGAGGCAGCACAAGGGAACTCTCGAAAGAGGAACAAGGCTAGAGGAAGATCTGAGACAAAGAAATCTGATTTTTACCAGAGTTGACCAGAAGAAAGCACAAACACTGTCCCCCACTACCACAAATAATGCAATTGAGTTTCCCACATTTGGGGAAATCACAGGGGTCAGCATACCCAGAATGCAATGAATGAACCTCACCCTGGGAGAACAATCTTCATGACCATGGTATCTCCTATGCAAAATAAGTATGATTTGGGATAGGGCTGGGGAGGGCCGCTGCTCAGGCACATCTCTGTCAAGTAAAGGAGATTCAACTGAGGCAGCACAAGGGAGGACATCTTGCCTCTGTAGAGCCAGTTTGTGCAAGGAGAGATTGATTGATTCTTTTTTGGTGGGGGCCCAAACCAACCAGTCATTTCAGTCAGTCGTGTGGCAGACCCTGTCGCTGAAATGATGGGTTCGTCAATGTTTTTCTTTTCAATCTAAGCACCAGCAGTTTTCTGTAAGCATCTGCTTCGCTATGATGATCAACACGTCACAAGGGAAAACACTCAGGGCTGGAGGCGTAGATCTTAGGACCAGCTGCTACAAGCATGGCAGAGGTGTCACTATCACTGGTGACACCCAGAGAGGCGGCGAGGGAGATTGTAATGCAGTGCGCGCAGATAAGCAGGGCAATGGTAAAAAGGAGGCATGGTCTCATAGGTAGGGGCGTGGCCTGAATCACCATTTTGTTGCTGCGGGTATCCCGGGGGTTGGGGGCTGCACCCGGGGACTAGTGTGTGAGTAGTGCTGGCTCCTGCACAGTGACAGAAACTGGGTGTTGCACGTAATGTCACAGTGAAACACCCATATTCTGTCACTGAAGAAGAGCCGGCACTTTGGTGTCACCCCCCTTGGCGGGTGACACTCGGGTGTGTGCCGCAACCCCGTTGTGATGCCACTGACCCATGGGAAGCTTTACGTGGCTTACCCATGTGTTAGTAGCCCCAAGCATCTTTTGTGTTAGTCCCTGAAGAAAAACTTCAAATATTGTTTATAATTTTGTAATCAATGGGCCTAATTCAGTAAGGATTGCACATTCTGCTAAGTAACAGAATTTGCAATCCTTTGGTTCGCATGCTGGGGCCACCCATCACAGGGCATGGCCACCCAGTATGCCGCCTCCCTTCTTGACCACGCTGAAATTGCAGTCTCAGTGCAGTTCAGCGTGATCATAAAAAATGGTTTAGCCTCCTGTTGGTGCAGACTGTACGTGTGCGCAGGAAGCCGCCACCATTTTTGTGATCGCAGCGGCTGCATGTGATGTCATGCAGCCGCTCTGACCACGCCTCCTGTTTCTCCGTTGAAGCCCTGCCCCCGCACCGCTCCATCTCCGACTTTGAAATGGAGTGTTGCTGACCCCCCCCCCCGCACCGATTGAAAGTCAGAGGCGATCGCATTATCTGCGGGGTGCCACAGAAAATGCAGGCGCATGCGTATGCTCTTAGCAATTTTTGCAGTTGGATTGCTTATTGCAGGCGGGTGGGCTCGGAATTCTTAGCCTTTTCCTCGCACCCCCAGTTGCGGGAGAATGTGAAGGAGGAGCTGTTGACGGGTCACGTTCCGCTTGACTTGACAATTTTCTCACCAGCAGGTCTTTGAACCTCTGCAGACTTGTGTCTGCCGGAAAGAGAGATACAATGTAGGTTTTAAATCTAGGATCGAGCACGGTGGCCAAAATGTAGTGCTCTGATTTCAACAGATTGAATCCTGGTTAAGCGAATTAAGGGCTCCATCCACAAGTTCCACATGCCTAGTGGAATCGCTCTGTTTTAGCTCCTCCTTCAATGTCTCCAGCTTCTTCTGCAAAAGCCTGATGAGGGGAATGACCTGACTAGGGCTGGCAGTGTCTGAACTGACTTCACGTGTGGCAAGTTCAAAGGGTTGCAGAACCTTGCACAACGTTGAAATCATTCTCCACTGCGCTTGAGTCAGGTGCATTCCCCCTCCTTTGCCTATATCGTGGGCAGATGTATAGGCTTGAATGGCCTTTTGCTGCTCCTCCATCCTCTGAAGCATATAGAGGGTTGAATTCCACCTCGTTACCACCTCTTGCTTCAGATGATGGCAGGGCAGGTTCAGGAATGTTTGGTGGTGCTCCAGTCTTCGGCATGCGGTGGCTGAATGCAGAAAGTGGCCCGCAATTCTTCGGGCCACCGACAGCATCTCTTGCACGCCCCTGTCGTTTTTTAAATAATTCTGCACCACAAAGTTCAATGTATGTGCAAAACATGGGACGTGCTGGAATTTGCCCAGATGTAATGCACGCACAATATTGGTGGCGTTGTCCGATGTCACAAATCCCCAGGAGAGTTCAATTGGGGTAAGCCATTTTGCGATGATGTTCCTCAGTTTCCGTAAGAGGTTGTCAGCTGTGTGCCTCTTATGGAAAGCGGTGATACAAAGCGTAGCCTGCCTAGGAACGAGTTGGCAATTGCGAGATGCTGCTACTGGTGCCGCCGCTGCTGTTCTTGCTGCGGGAGGCAATACATCTACCCAGTGGGCTGTCACAGTCATATAGTCCTGAGTCTGCCCTGCTCCATTTAACCACAGACAAGTGGACATTGGGTACAACTGCATTTTTTAGGACACTGGTGACTCTTTTTCTGAGGTCTGTGTACATTTTCGGTATCGCCTGCCTAGAGAAATGGAACCTAGAGGGTATTTGGTACCGGGGACACAGTACCTCAATCAAGTCTCTAGTTGCCTCTAAATTAACGATGGATACCGGAACCACGTTTCTCACCACCCAGACCTGAGTTATCCGCTTTGCAGCAGGATGACTGCTGTGATATTTCATCTTCCTCGCAAAGGACTGTTGGACAGTCAATTGCTTACTGGAAGTAGTACAAGTGGTCTTCCGACTTCCCCTCTGGGATGACGATCGACTCCCAGCAGCAACAACAGCAGCGCCAGCAGCAGTAGGCGTTACACTCAAGGATGCATCGGAGGAATCCCAGGCAGGAGAGGACTCGTCAGACTTGCCAGTGACATGGCCTGCAGGACTATTGGCTCTCCTGTCTAAGGAGGAAATTGACACTGAGGGAGTTGGTGGTGTGGTTTGCAGGAGCTTGGTTACAAGAGGAAGGTGGTCAGTGGACTGCTTCCGCTGTCATCCAAAGTTTTTGAACTTGTCACTGACTTATGATTAATGCGCTGCAGGTGACGTATAAGGGAGGATGTTCCGAGGTGGTTAACGTCCTTATCCCTACTTATTACAGCTTGACAAAGGCAACACACGGCTTGACACCTGTTGTCCGCATTTGTGTACAGGATGCATACCTTCATGTCCCCATTTATCCACCTCATCAGGCGTACCTCAGATTTGCGGTACAGGACTGTCATTGCCAATTTCAGACGTTGCTGTTTGGTCTCTCCATGGCCCTGAGAATTTTCACCAAGGTAATGACGGAAATGATGGTGCTCCTGTGCAAGCAAGGTGTCACAATTATCCCGTACTTGGGCGATCTCATAAAAGCGAGATCAAGAGAGCAGTTGCTGAACAGCGTATCACTTTCACTGAAAGTGTTACAGCAACACGGCTGGATTCTCAATATCCCGAAGTCGCAGTTGATTCCTACTACTCGTCTGTCTTTCTTGGGCATGATTCTGGACACGGACGAGAAGAGGGTTTATCTCCTGATAGAAAAGGCCCAGGAACACATGACTCTTGTCAGGAACCTATTGAAACCAAAACAGGTGTCAGTGCATCACTGCACTCGAGTCCTGGGAAAGATGGTGGCATCATACAAGGCCATTCCATTCGGCAGGATCCATGCGAGGACTTTCCAATGGGGGGTGGGATTGTATCTGCACACACACAATTGTATTATATCAGATTTGGAACTATATACAGCTCCAAAATAACCCCTATTGCATTCAAGTATTCACAATTATTTGTGGGGGTGCTATCGACTACAGCTAAGGTTAGTCAGCAAAAAGAAAAAGAGAAAAGGACTGTATTTGTCGATGCACAGGAAGAAGGGTGACCTGATTATCACAATCTTCTGGAGAATTATTAAAATTTAACTTTTATTAGTGTCAAATTAAAATAGTGTGAGATATTATAATACTCCAGATATTATAAATACTGACAAATGGTCATGTGAACATATGAAGACCAATTGCTGACAACTATTATCAGACTGAGTAAATATTGTGAGCAATATTATATAATTGGATATAAGAACAGACACGCGGACACATATTTTAATCTTTAATCACACTTATTATTTCATTGCACTTGTGGTATATGTTGTATACGTCTTGATTTTAACCTTTATGTTTCGTCTATACTCGTAGTTTGTTGTCAGTTATCATCACACTATTTTAATTTGACACTAATAAAAGTTAAATTTTAATAATTCTCCAGAAGATTGTGATAATCAGGTCACCCTTCTTCCTGTGCATCGACAAATACAGTCCTTTTCTCTTTTTCTTTTTGCTGACTTTCCAATGGGACCTACTGGACAAGTGGTCCGGGTCACATTTACAGATGCATTGGTTGATCACCCTGTCCCCCAGGGTCAGGGTATCACTCCTGTGGTGGCTGCAGAGTGCTCACCTTCTCGAGGGACGCAGATTCAGCATTCAGGGCTGGATCCTGGTGACCACAGACGCAAGCCTCCAAGGTTGGGGAGCAGTCACACAGGGAAGAAATTTCCAAGGTATTTGGTCAAGTCAAGAGACTTGTCTTCACATCAACATCCTGGATCTAAGGGCCATATACAATGCCCTACGTCAAGCGGAGACCTTACTTTGCGACCAACCGGTTCTGATCCAGTCAGACAACGTCACCGCAGTGGCTCATGTAAACCGCCAAGGCGGCACAAGGAGCAGAGTGGCGATGGCACAAGCCACCAGAATTCTTCGCTGGGTGGAGAATCACGCAAGCGCACTGTCAGCAGTGTTCATTCCGGGAGTGGACAACTGGGAAGCAGACTTCCTCAGCAGACACGACCTACATCCGGGAGAGTGGGGACTTCATCAGGAAGTCTTTGCACAGATTACAAGTCAGTGGGAACTGCCACAGATAGACATGATGTTGTCCCGGCTCAATAAAAAGCTACAGAGGTATTGCGCAAGGTCAAGAGACCCTCAGGCAGTAGCTGTAGACGCCCTAGTGACACCGTGGGTGTTCCGGTCGGTCTATGTATTTCCTCCTCTTCCTCTCATACCCAAGGTGTTGAGGATAATAAGACAAAGAGGAGTGAGAACAATCCTCATTGTTCCAGATTGGCCACGGAGTATCCGGAGTATTGGCCATCTGGTATCCGGATCTGCAGGAAATGCTCACAGAAGATCTGTGGCCTCTCCCTCTAAGACAGGACCTGTTGCATCAGGGGCCCTGTCTGTTCCAAGACTTACCGCGGCTGCGTTTGACGGCATGGCGGTTGAATGCCGGATCCTAGCATTCCGGTTGAGGTCATCCCTACGCTGATAAAGGCTAGGAAGGATGTAACGTTAAAACATTACACCGTATATGGCGAAATTATGTTTCTTGGTGTGAGGCCAGGAATGCTCCTACGGAAGAATTCCATCTGGGCCGTTTCCTTCACTTCCTACAAACTGGAGTGAATTTGGGCCTAAAATTAGGCTCTATTAAGGTCCAGATTTCGGCCTTATCCATTTTCTTTCAAAAAGAATTGGCTTCTCTTCCAGAAGTTCAGACTTTTGTAAAAGGAGTGCTGCATATTCAGCCTCCTTTTGTGCCTCCGGTGGCACCTTGGGACCTTAACGTGGTGTTAAGTTTTCTAAAATCACACTGGTTTGAACCACTTAAAACAGTGGAGTTAAAATATCTCACATGGAAGGTGGTCATGTTATTAGCCTTGGCTTCGGCTAGGCGAGTGTCGGAATTAGCGGCTTTGTCACATAAAAGCCCATATTTGGTATTCCATGTGGATAGAGCGGAATTGCGGACCCGTCCTCAATTCCTACCAAAAGTGGTCTCATCTTTTCATATGAACCAACCTATTGTGGTGCCTGTGGCTACGCGTGACTTGGAGGATTCCGAGTTACTTGATGTGGTCAGGGCTTTGAAAATTTACATGGCCAGGACGGCTAGAGTCAGGAAAACTGAAGCGCTGTTTGTCCTGTATGCAACCAACAAGATTGGTGCCCCTGCTTCAAAACAGGCTATTGCTCGCCGGATTTGTAACACGATTCAGCAAGCGCATTCTATGGCTGGATTGCAGTTACTGAAATCGGTCAAGGCCCATTCCACGAGGAAAGTGGGCTCTTCTTGGGCGGCTGCCCGAGGGGTCTCGGCACTACAGCTTTGTCAAGCTGCTACTTGGTCGGGTTCAAACACCTTTGCAAAATACTATAAGTTTGATACCCTGGCTGAGGAGGAACTCATGTTTGCTCAATCGGTGCTGCAGAGTCATCCGCACTCTCCCGCCCGTTTTGGAGCATTGGTATAATCCCCATGGTCCTTACGGAGTCCCCAGCATCCTCTAGGACGTTAGAGAAAATAAGATTTTAAACCTACCGGTAAATCTTTTTCTCGTAGTCCGTAGAGGATGCTGGGCGCCCATCCCAAGTGCGGACTACTTCTGCAATACTTGTATATAGTTATTGCTTCAATAAGGGTTATGTTATAGTTGCATCGGTCCTGCACTGATGCTATGTTGTTTTTTCATACTGATAACTGGGTAGTTTATCACAAGTTATATGGTGTGATTGGTGTGGCTGGTATGAATCTTGCCCTGGATTAACAAAATCCTTTCCTCATACTGTCCGTCTCCTCTGGGCACAGTTTCTCTAACTGTGGCATAGAGGGAGGAGCCAGTGCACACCCAGAACTAAAGTCTTTCTTAAAGTGCCCGTGTCTCCTGTGGAGCCTGTCTATCCCCATGGTCCTTACGGAGTCCCCAGCATCCTCTACGGACTACGAGAAAAAGATTTACCGGTAGGTTTAAAATCTTATTTTCTACTTTATTCTTTTCTATCCTAGTTTATTACGACCATGCATGTATACCAGGTGGAATTCAACCCTATATATGCTTCAGAGGTTGGAGGAGCAGCAAAAGGCCATTCAAGCCTATACAATTGAGCACGATATAGGAGGTGGAATGCACCTGTCTCAAGCGCAGTGGAGAATGATTTCAACGTTGTGCAAGGTTCTGCTGCTCTTTGAACTTGCCACACGTGAAGTCAGTTCAGACACTGCCAGCCTGAGTCAGGTCATTCCCCTCATCAGGCTTTTGCAGAAGAAGCTGGAGACATTGAAGGAGGAGCTAACACAGAGCGATTCCGCTAGGCATGTGGGACTTGTGGATGGAGCCCTTAATTCGCTTAACAAGGATTCACGGGTGGTCAATCCGTTGAAATCAGAGCACTACATTTTGGCCACCGTGCTCGATCCTAGATTTAAAACCTACCTTGGATCTCTCTTTCTGGCACACACAAGTCTGCTGGGGTTCAAAGACCTGCTGGTGAGAAAATTGTCAAGTCAAGCGGAACGCGACCTGTCAACATCTCCTCCTTCACATTCTCCCGCAACTGGGGGTGCGAGGAAAAGGCTCAGAATTCCGAGCCCACCCGCTGGCGGTGATGCAGGGCAGTCTGGAGCGACTGCTGATGCTGACATCTGGTCCGGACTGAAGGACCTGACAACGATTACGGAGTCGGACATGTCGTCTACTGGCACTGCATATGATTCTCTCCCCATTGAAAGAATGGTGGAGGATTATATGAGTGACCGCATCCAAGTAGGCAAGTCAGACAGTCCGTACTTATACTGGCAGGAAAAAGAGGCAATTTGGAGGCCCTTGCACAAACTGGCTTTATTCTGCCTAAGTTGCCCTCCCACAAGTGTGTACTCCGAAAGAGTGTTTAGTGCCGCCGCTCACCTTGTCAGCAATCGGCGTACGAGGTTACTTCCAGAAAATGTGGAGAAGATGATGTTCATTAAAATGAATTATAATCAATTCCTCCGTGGAGACATTGACCAGCAGCAATTGCCTCCACAAAGTACACAGGGAGCTGAGATGGTGGATTCCAGTGGGGACGAATTGATAATCTGTGAGGAGGGGGATGTACACGGTGATATATCGGAGGATGATGATGAGGTGGACATCTTGCCTCTGTAGAGCCAGTTTGTGCAAGGAGAGATTAATTGCTTCTTTTTTGGTGGGGGTCCAAACCAACCCGTCATTTCAGTCACAGTCGTGTGGCAGACCCTGTCACTGAAATGATGGGTTGGTTAAAGTGTGCATGTCCTGTTTATACAACATAAGGGTGGGTGGGAGGGCCCAAGGACAATTCCATCTTGCACCTCTTTTTTCTTTCATTTTTCTTTGCGTCATGTGCTGTTTGGGGAGTATTTTTTTGAAGGGCCATCCTGCGTGACACTGCAGTGCCTCTCCTAGATGGGCCAGGTGTTTGTGTCGGCCACTAGGGTCGCTTATCTTACTCACACAGCTACCTCATTGCGCCTCTTTTTTTCTTTGCGTCATGTGCTGTTTGGGGAGTGTTTTTTGGAAGGGCCATCCTGCGTGACACTGCAGTGCCACTCCTAGATGGGCCAGGTGTTTGTGTCGGCCACTAGGGTCGCTTATCTTACTCACACGGCTACCTCATTGCGCCTCTTTTTTTCTTTGCGTCATGTGCTGTTTGGGGAGTGTTTTTTGGAAGGGCCATCCTGCGTGACACTGCAGTGACACTCCTAGATGGGCCAGGTGTTTGTGTCGGCCGCTGGGGTCGCTTAGCTTACTCACACAGCTACCTCATTGCGCCTCTTTTTTTCTTTGTGTCATGTGCTGTTTGGGGAGTGTTTTTTGGAAGGGCCATCCTGCGTGACACTGCAGTGCCACTCCTAGATGGGCCAGGTGTTTGTGTCGGCCACTAGGGTCGCTTAGCTTAGTCATCCAGCGACCTCGGTGCAAATTTTAGGACTAAAAATAATATTGTGAGGTGTGAGGCATTCAGAATAGACTGAAAATGAGTGGAAATTATGGTTTTTGAGGTTAATAATACTTTGGGATCAAAATGACCCCCAAATTCTATGATTTAAGCTGTTTTTTAGTGTTTTTTGAAAAAAACACCCGAATCCAAAACACACCCGAATCCGACAAAAAAAATTCGGTGAGGTTTTGCCAAAACGCGGTCGAACCCAAAACACGGCCGCGGAACCGAACCCAAAACCAAAACACAAAACCCGAAAAATTTCAAGTGCAGATCTCTAATAGAGGGGTCAGTAATGCAGTGATGGTTATAGAAAGGTCAGTGATGTAGTGTAGGGTATAGAGGGGTCAGTTATGTAGTGTGGGGTAAAGAGGGGTCAGTAAAGATACTAAGCTGAAGTACTTAGAACACTTCTTGAATTAAGACACAACCTGCAAGAAAAAGTATGCAATATGGGTGAAAAGGCAAATGTCAGAGGTCTGATACAAGTGACCAGCTCCACACCTTGCACCACATAGCGTTATGTTAAACTGGGATATGTTCTTTTTTGTGTGTGTGTGTGTGTGTGTGTGTGTGTATGTGTGTGTGTGTGTGGGGGGGGGGGGGGGGTGCCAAAGGAAATTTTTGCCATTGGCTCCTTTGGTCTAGAACCAGCCCTGATCACAAAATATTTTTGTCTGAGCAGACTGGACACTGATCAGCGTTGGCTCATTCTCAGCCCCCCGCCCAGCCTCTGCTGCCAACAGACTGCTATTCTGCTATTAGCTAGTTAACCTTCTGCCTTCCCTATCTATGACACAGGCTGCTGCTAATGCTACCAGAATGTTCCCAGTGGCTTCACACCAACAGTGAATCCCAGCCGATGATGTAGGGCAGCGTGTGGGGGAGGGGGTCAGTTGCTGTGGCTCCAACATGGTAACCGCCAATGGACTGCAATGCTTTATCGAAAGGGGGGGCGCCAGTCCCTTACTTTGCCAGGGGCGCTTGGACCCCTAGCTACACCTCTGTTGACCCTAACCGATACCCCTAAACTAACCATAATTCCTGCAGTAAAAATCCATGTTTCTATGTATATAGGGGGTCATTCCGAGTTGATCGCTTGCTGCCGTTGTTCGCTGCGTAGCAATCAGTTGAAAAAAAATGGCTAATCTGTGCATGCGCATGCTCCGTAATGTGCATGCGCATCGTACGGGTACAAAGTCCATTGTGGTTTTGCACTAGTTCTAGCGATTATTCCAATCACAGAACAGGCCACAAGGAGATTGACAGAAAGAGGGCGTTTCTGGGTGTCAACTGACCGTTTTCAGGGAGTGCTTGGAAAAATGCAGGCGTGGCAGAAGAAATGCAGACGTGGCTGGGCATTCGCTGGATGGGTGTGTGACATCAAAAGCCGTCCCTCGGTTGTTAGAATCAACGCACACGAAGTGTAACTACAGTGCTGGTCTTATTTTGAAACGATTTTGCAGGCGCTCTGCTACTCAAGTATTCGCACTTCTCCAAAGTGAATATACACTCTCCAGTGGGCAGCGACAATGCGTTTGCATGGCTGCTAAAAACTGCTAGCGAGCAATCAACTCAGAATGACCCCCATAGTGTATTGCAAGAAAATATCTGTAAATCCAATGGTACCGTAAGTGCGGTATATACTCGCACTTCTATGCGGGGTGAGAACATCTCCCCTAAGTGAAGTCAGCCCTATGAATAGAGTTTGTGTGATCCCTGTGCAGCAGTCACAGAAAGGGTTCATCTCTGCAGTTTGTCACTCAAATTACATTGCTGCATTTTTTCTAGAAGTGGATCTGAGAGCTGTTACCCGCAGACCAGCTACAATAATTATCCTGGGTACTCACTATACCAGTGGTTCTCAAACTGCACCCTGGGGTGCCTCAGGACACTTGCAGGGGTGCCTTGGATTGGTGGTCCAGGACCAATTCAAAATATTTATAGTTAGTGTTATAGGCAAAACCAGTGCTGTTGGCTGGCAATCATAACATATGTGCACAAGCAGAAGCAAATCCTGTCCCCTACCAAAGGGCCAGTGCTAGGGTGTTTGGCGCCTCCCTGCAAACTATTAATTTGGGCCCTCTCTCCAATACTTAATAAAGGGACAGTGCGCTCCTTAAAAAAAGAAGGTGTGGTATCACAAGGAAGGGGCATGGCCACACAATAGCACCCCAAATCAAAATACGCCACACAGTAGCACTATCTTATTGTCATTACACCGCATGTAATAATAATAATAATAATAATAATAATACCCACAGTCGCAGTGCCCTTTATACACATAACCACCATATCAGTGCAGCTTACACACATAATGCCAACAGTAGCAGTGCCCCTTCTACACATGCCCACGGTGGCAATCCTTTACATGGCAAATATCAACCTGGTTTTGCCATGTAAAGGATTGCCACTTTAAAAACAAACAATCAAACAAAAAAAACAAAAAACAACAGGAAAAAACACAAAATCTCTCACTTTCTGATTCTCACACCCTATTACATTCCTCCCTATATATTTAAATGTTTCTATTACTGTATGTTCCCTCTTCCCTTCTCCAAACTATACACATCAACATTTTTTAGTATTTCCAGGTAAGTTTTGTGATGTAGGGCATGCACAATTTTAGTTGCCCTAATGTATTTACAGCCTTCTGGAGATATGGCTTCTGGAACTGAACACAGGATTCTAAATGTGGCTGTACCAAGGACCTATACAGTGGCATTACAGGTTGAGTATCCCTTATCCAAAATGCTTGGGACCAGAGGAATTTTGGATATCGGATTTTTCTGTATTTTGGAATAATTGCATACCATAACGAGATATTATGGTGATGGGACCTAAATCTAAGCACAGAAGGCATTTATGTTTCATATACACCTTATACACACAGCCTGAAGGTCATTTTAGCCAATATTTTTTATAACTTTGTGCATTAAACAAAGTGTGTGTACATTCACAGAATTCATTTATGTTTCATATACACCTTATACACACAGTCTGAAGTTCATTTAATACAATATTTTTAATAACTTTGAGTATTAAACAAAGTTTGTGTACACTGAGCCATCAAAACACAAAGGTTTAACTATCTCAGTCTCACTCAAAAAAGTCCGTATTTCGGAATATTCCGTATTTCGGAATATTTGGATATGGGATACTCAACCTGTATTACTTTTTTCTGCTACTGGTTCTTTAACCTATGCAAACAAGCATCTGACTTGCCTTTCCTATTGCTTTGTTACATTGCTCACCTGAAATAGTAATACTTAGATAGCTTTCCTCTTGCCATTATAATGCCCTTAATATTATAGTTAGCCTTTGCATTTTTGAGACGTGTATGATTTTGCATTTTTTGGCATTAAATGTTGCCATGTTCTTGACCATTCCTCTAGTCCAGGGGCGGAACTGCCAGAGACAACGGAGTCAGTTTCCGCCGGGCTCCAGCCCTAAAGGGGCTTCCTCCATTGCCCCCCGGCTGTTACGTGCCCTTCCTACTAAATAGACAAAGGCGCTACCAGCAGGGTCTCGCAGTTTGTACATTCCATGCCGTAACACCCTTCTTTCCACCTTCACAATGAAGCTATTGGTACTTTGCAAAAAAAAAAAATTATTAGCATTGCAACTCAGCAGATCAATGCAGTGTGCAGCCACACACTCCATATATCTGCTCAGCCACAAAGCTGATTATTTCTTCACAAAGTACAAGGTGAGCTCCAAATAGAATTCTCTAGCTTAGATTATACCTTTCTATGCAAGGGTAAATAGCTCAATTGTTTGACTGCAATGCCACAGGAAATGGTTTGGATCCAAGACAGTGTGACTGAATAATAAAGAAACCTTAAGATGAGTTCATGAATGTTGTATAAGTATTAGTGAGAGAAGGGGTCAGGAGCATGCTAGGCTGCAAAAAATAAGGTAGGCTGCAAGTGAAAGTAATGATCTCCTATATATTTTCCCAGATCTGTCACTCTGTGTGGCTAACTCTGGGGGAAGTCACAGCAATGGGCGGAGACGGCATCTGCAGGACGATACACCAGTGCCAGCAGCAGACCGTAACAAAGTGACAGATCAGGGAGAATATATAGGAGGTAGGGAGGTGGCCATGGTACATGGCTGGCCAAGGGACACTAGCTCATGTACCCCTTTACCACTGAGGCTGGCCACCAAGGATGGACCTGTCACCAGTGCACATGCAATAACCTCTTCTGCTGCCCTCTTTGCAACTCAGATTGCCCAGTGCTCCCCTTTGCTAACAGTCCACAAAGTTTCCCCATCTCACGATCTGCCTCCTCACCCCCACTTTCATCTCTACAGCACACGCGCATATCATACAAGATCCCATCATGCGTACGTAGGTCTGAAATGCAAGAGGGAGGTTGGGGGGAGATTGGCATGCGCCAGCAACACCACACAGCTCACTGTGACCACAGTGGAGAGGCGCTGCAACAGGACAATACACCAACCTCGGAGCAAGGAACTGCGTCGGTCAGGAGGAGAACTATTTCAATAGCATAAAAAGGTTAATGCGTCCCACCCTATGGACACCAGACTCATCAAGTCACTGTTGCCAGAGTCTCATACAATGACTCTGAACCTCTAAGCACACTATTTGACTGTCCACACCCTGCTGTGCCTATTACCCATCTCCTCCACCACCCTCAACACTGACCCACACATCATTCACCCACAAAGATACAATAAAGGTAGTTTGGATAAATTAGCTAAATGAAATGGATTTAACCAATTTATCTAAATGACCATTTTTGGATGTTTTCCAGTGTTTGTGAGCAAATGGTCAATTGTCATTTGCTGCCACATATTAGCATAATTTTGTTTCAACTAGAAAAAAAAAATTGGACAGATAATCTAAGTGTGGATCCAGTTTAAAGGTCCGTATTCACGGCCCGATTTTGGGGAGAGATGTGTGCTGAGCGAACTGCTCAGCACACATCTCTGCCCCCGCTCAGCACAGCGTGATGTGTGCTGAGCGTACGGGGGGGGGGGGGGCGCTCATTTCACCCCCTGTGTAGGGCATTCTGTGTGTATCCAGTTTAACAGGTGTGAGCATCATACAACTACTGACTTGCGAGTAACTATACAGCAGCTCCATACCTTGTGACTTGAAGAAACACCAGTTAACCCCGGGAATGCTGCAGTCAAAGCAACAATTTCTCTTCTTACATTCCGCTGCACTTATTGTGGGGTAGCCGCAATCCCTTCTGCTGTACGGTTCCACATTACATTGTTTCTTGTCACTTCCTGTTGATGCAGTAAGGAAACATCCAGGAATTACAGCAGCTTAGTTTTTTTTTTTTTTTAACTGGGGCAATTTAGCTAGATCACAGGGCAATTTAGCGCCTTTGGTCCTTTTTTAGGACCAGTTAATCAGACAGTTGAGCAAACTGAAAAACAGCTAACAGGAAATTTCCACTTAAATGGTATTTTCTAATCTTATCTGACCATGACTAAGAATAAAGGATACACAAGATAAACTCTTAGAGCCATGGACCTTATCCATGTTTAAGCTCCATCAAAACTGTAATCAATAGCACTACATGCTCCCACTTTACCACTGTACTATATACTCTACCTGTGTTTTTAAGGTAAAAACACCATTTAACCCCAGTGACACTTGAATTAAAGCAGCAGCCTCTGGAATAGCATTCCTTAGCATTAATCCCAGGAAATCTGCAATCTTCACGCTCTTTGATAGCCATGCTACATTGCTGTTTACTTGGATGGAGCAGAGAGCACAACATCAGGACATAGGAAATATTACAATGCATGATAAGAAAGGTGTGAGCTCTACAGCAAGGCCTCTAACCCTTTGCCAGTGCCAAATACATAGGGCTTAACTCAGATCTGATCACAGCAGCAAATGTATTAGCTAAAACCATGTACACTGCAGGGGGGGGGGGTGTATAATATGTGCAGAGAGAGTTAGATTTTGGTGCGGTGTGTTCAAACTGAAATCTAAATTGCAGTGTAAAAACAAAACAGCCAGTATTTACCCTGCACACAAACAATATAACCCACCTAAATCTCTCTGCAAATGTTATATCTGCCCCCCCCCCCAACCCTGCAGTGCACATGGTTTTGCCCACTAGCTAACAAATTTGCTGCATCTGGGAATTACAGCAGCTTAATATTTCTTTTTACAGAAGGTTCAGCAAATTAAATTATTTAGTGAAATACTGTAATCATAACAGTTACAGGGATATTGTAGGTAGATTTATTGTCAGTGGATAAATGTAAAAATTAAACCCTTAGGCATAGTTCCAAAATGCTGTCATTGCAATCCAGATTTTAAGGATATCATGCTTGAGCACAGGTGACTTAATTAGAACTTCGGTCAATGTGAATTAACCATTGGACTCAACCATGGTTATCCTTAAAACCCAGGGGTCTATTTAAGATCGATCTTAATCGATGTTGGGCTTCCAGGTTGAAAAAAAAAACACACATTTACTAACATTTTAAAATTTATATAAAAAATCATCTGTTCGTAAATGCAGTGCACATGGTTTTGCCCAACTGCTAACAAAAATCCTGCTGCGATCAACTCAGAATTACCCCCCATGGCCCTCATTCCGAGTTGTTCGCTCGCAAGCTGCTTTTAGCAGCATTGCACACGCTAAGCTGCCGCCTACTGGGAGTGAATCTTAGCATCTTAAAATTGCGAACGAAAGATTTGCAATATTGCGATAAGACATCTCTGTGCAGTTTCTGAGTAGCTCGAGACTTACTCTGCCAGTGCGATCAGTTCAGTGCTTGTCGTTCCTGGTTTGACGTCACAAACACACCCAGCGTTCGCCCAGACACTCCTCCGTTTCTCCAGCCACTCCCGCGTTTTTCCCAGAAACGGTAGCATTTTTTCCCACACGCCCCTAAAACGGCCTGTTTCCGCCCAGAAACACCCACTTCCTGTCAATCACATTACGATCACCAGAACGATGAAAAAACCGTGAGTAATATTCCTAACTGCATAGCAAATTTACTTGGCGCAGTCGCAGTGTGAACATTGCGCATGCGCATTAAGCGGAAAATCGCTGCGATGCGAAGAAAATTACCGAGCGAACAACTCGGAATGACCACCTATGTGCACTGCAGGGAAGGCAGATTTAACATGTGCAGAGAAAGTTAGATTTGGGTGTGGTGTGTTCAATCTGCAATCTAATTTGCAGTGTAAAAATAAAGCAGTCAGTATTTACCCTGCACAGAAACAAAATAACTCACCCAAATCTAACTCTTTCTGCACATGTTATATCTGCCTCCCCTGCAGTACACATGGTTTTGCCCAACTGCTAACAAAATTCCTGCTGCGATCAACTTGGAATTACCCCCATCGATTGATGTTTTCACACTGCTCGTGTATATAAGACATAGGGCCTAATTCAGTTTGGATCGTAATACGCGTTCCAACCGCAAAAACTATGAAGAGGATGGGGGCATATACGCAGGGTCCATCCTGTGCGTGTGCCTACATTTTCTCCGGGTGCCCCGCAGAAAATGCGAATGCCTCTGCCTGTCAATCAGTAGAGGGCGTACCTTCGCAGGTATATCGCGATCATGAGCCATGTCTCCCATTTTTGTCATTATAGGTGCTCTGTGAGCTGCTGGCCATGCCCCAGCCCCTCTGTCTCCCGTGAATAGAGATTGAGGCTTATTCAGACCAGATCGCTTCAATTTATTTTCACCCAGCGGGCAATTTGGTTTGCACTGCACATGCGTATGCGCCACAATGCGTAAGTGCGACGGTCCGGAGATCACAAGAAGATTGACAAGAAGAGGGTGTTTGTGTGGGTGGCAACTGAATGTTTCTAGGGAGTGTCCGGAAAAACACTGGAGGGACCCGGCGTTTTGTGGGAGGATTTGTGACGTCACCTCAATGGCTGAGTAAGTGCTGAGCTGTGCAGCTCTTGTGCACATGTGATCACACACCTGCACAGCAAATTTTCCCTTCCGCTGTAGGCGACAACTACCTGATTACAGGGATGCAAAAAACACACCCTAGCGATCAGGTCTGAATTACCCACAATGTGCATATTTGCAGAGCAACAAGCTACAGGGAGCCTTCCACCCCCCCACCCCTTTCCCATGGGAAGGGGGGGGGGTTGTTTGGGTTAGCTGGACATTCCCCAAAAAAGTGACTGTCCTGCAAAAATTGGGATAGTTGGGAGGTATGTTCAAATACATTTATTGTTTTGCATGCAGGGTAAATACTGGCTTCTTTGACATTTAGCCACAAATGCTGCACAGCTGAATTACAGTATTACACTGCAATTAACAGTTATGCTAGGACATTCCCCCTCCCAAATCTACCTCTCTCTGCATGTTACATCTGTCCCACAGTGGCGTGCGGTGAGGTCAGTGGCTAGTGAGGCACTACAGCCATAATGTCCGCCGAATCCTGCCGATGACCCTTAGCCAATGCCCGCTACTGCCTCTGAGCCGATACCCGCTGCCACCGCCAATGGCTTACAAACTCGCCCACAATCAACTGACCCAGCCCTCCACCACTAATTTCTATCTCAGTCCGATGCCGCCAATGCCCGCTGCCTGCCTGCTCATTGTTCTCGTTATATATTATAAATTTTTAAAGAAAAAAAAAATGAGTGTTTGGGACTGGGAAGGGTGAGGGAGGAGGACATGAATGCAATTTTGTTGTCCAGGGCTTCCATTAACTTAAAGGAGAAGGGTCTGAATGGGTTAAAAAAATGCGTGAGGTCCCCCCTCCTTAGTATAACCAGCCTCGGGCTCTTTGAGCCGGTCCTGGTTATTTAAATACTGGGGGAAAAATTGGACAGGGGTTCCCCGTATTTAGACAACCAGCACCGGGCTCTTAGACCGGTCCAGGTTCCAAAAATACGTGGGACAATAGATGTAGGGGTCCCCCATATTTTTAAAACCAGCACCGGGCTCCACTAGCCAGAGAGATAATGCCACAGCCGGGGGACACTTTTATGTAGGTCCCTGCGGCCCTGGCATTACCCCTCCAACTAGTCACCCCTGGCCGGGGTTCCCTGGAGGAGTGGGGACCCCTTAAATCAAGAGGTTCCTCCCCTCGAGGCACCCAAGGGCCAGGGGTGAAGCCCGAGGCTGTCCCCAGCACCCCTGGGTGGTGGGTGCCGGGCTGATAGCCATGTGTGTAAAAAAAGAATATTGTTTTTTCGTTGTGGAACTACAAGGCCCAGCAAGCCTCCCCCGCTTGCTGGTACTTGGAGAACCTCAAGTACCAGCAGGCGGGGAAATAACGGGCTTGCTGGTACCTGTAGTTCTACAACAACACAAAATACCCAAATAAAAACACAAACACACACAGCGTGACAGTAAAATTATTGAGACAGGCTGTAGCATGTGGGTGCATGTAACCCTATAAAAGTGATGGATTGGGTGACTATTACAATACCCACTGTTGCTGTCTGAAAAATGATGGATTTATAGATTGCTCTGCCGAGACATGTTTTTTTCTAAAATGCACCACAGGTATGGATGGATAGTATACTTGACGACACAGAGGTAGGTAGAGCAGTGGCCTACTGTACCGTACTGCTATATATTATATTATTTATTATTATTATTATCCTTTATTTATATGGCGCCACAAGGGTTCCGCAGTGCCCAATTACAGAGTACATAAACAAATAATCAAACAGGAAAACAGCAACTTACAGTTGACGACAATATAGGACAAGTACAGGGTAAATAAACATAGCTACATCAGCAGATGACACTGGAATAAGTATCAGGTGGCAGAAGACTGCTGGATTTGGTGCAGCTGAAGATTATTAAAGTAAGAAAAGAGTAAGCACATGAGGGAAGAGGGCCCTGCTCGTGAGAGCTTACATTCTAAAAGGGAGGGGTAGACAGACAGGGGTGAGACAGATGGGGTACATAGAGAGCATGGAACAGAGGTTTAGGATGAGATTTGGCTGGGTTTGGTGAAGAAGTGGGTCTTGAGAGCCCGTTTGAAGTTTTGTAGAGAGGTGGAGAGTCTGAGGGGGAGAGGTAGGGAATTCCAGAGAAGTGGTGCAGCACGTGAAAAATCTTGGAGGTAGGAGTGGGAGGAAGTAATCCGTAGGCAGGAGAGTCGGTGTGCATTAGCAGAGCGAAGAGGACGGGTGGGAGTGTAAAGCGAGATAAGATCAGAGATGTAGATGGGAGAGGAGTGGGTGAGGGCTTTGTAAGCAAGTGTGAGAAGCTTGAAATGGATTCTGAAAGGGAAGGGGAGCCAGTGAAGGACTAGTAAGAGAGGAGAGGTGGACGTAGTGCGTTTGGTGAGGAAAATGAGCCGGGCAGCAGCATTGAGGATAGATTGGAGTGGAGAGAGGTATTTGTCAGGAATGCCAGTCAGGAAGAGATTACAGCAGTCCAGTCTGGAGATGACCAGTGAGTGGATAAGAGTCTTAGTAGCATCCTGGGTCAGAAAAAGTCTGATCCTGGAAATATTTTTTAGATGAAAACGGCAGGTTTGTGAGAGGTGCTGAATGTGTGGTTTGAAGGAGAGGGAGGAGTCAAGGATTACTCCAAGACAGCGCGCTTGGGGGGTAGAGGAGATAGTAGTGCCATCAATAGATAATGAGATTGTAGGAGGTGAGATTATGCGGGAGGGAGGGAAGATGATCAGCTCGGTCTTAGACATGTTAAGTTTAAGAAAGCGCTGGGACATCCAGGAAGAGATAGCAGAGAGACAGTTGAAGATACGAGTGAGGAGAGTAGGGGAGAGGTCTGGAGAGGAAAGATAGATTTGAGTGTCATCAGCATAGAGATGATATTGGAAACCAAAAGAACTAATGAGCTTACCTAGTGAGGACGTATAGAGAGAGAAGAGAAGAGGACCAAGGACAGAACCTTGGGGTACCCCTACAGTTAGTGGAAGTGAGGGGGAGGTGGAGTCATGAGAGGAGACAGAGAATGAACGGTCAGAAAGGTAGGACGACAACCAAGAGAGGGCAGTGTTACGCAGACCAATGGAGTGAAGGATTTGCAGTAGGAGAGGATGGTCCACAGTGTCAAAAGCAGCAGAGAGATCAAGTAGAATAAGTAGAGAGTAGTGTCCCTTAGATTTAGCAGCATGGAGGTCATTGCATACTTTTGTAAGGGCAGTTTCAGTGGAGTGGAGAGGACGGAAGCCAGACTGGAATGGGTCAAGCAGTGAGTGTGAGGAAAGAAAGGAAGTAAGGCGGTTGTAGACAATACGCTCAAGGAGTTTGGAGGCAAAAGGGAGGAGAGAGATGGGTCGGTAGTTGGAGAGAGTGTTTGGATCAAGGGTAGGTTTTTTAAGAATAGGAGAGATGAGAGCGTGCTTGAAGGCAGAGGGGACAGTGCCTGATGAGAGGGAGAGATTGAGAAGGTGGGAAAGATGGGAACAAGCAGAAGAAGAGAGGTGGCAAAGGAGGCGGGAGGGGATAGGGTCAAGTGGGGAGGTGGTGAGGGGACAGGAATGAATGAGGGCCATGACTTCCTCTCCAGATGCATGGGAGAAAGATGACAGAGTTGGTGCGAGGGATGGGGAGGGTTGGTAAGGGATGGGAGAAGGCTGGTTACTGATAGTCTGGTGTGATGTGATGTCCTGACGTATGGAGTCAATTTTGGATGTGAAGTAAGTGGCAAAGTCAAGAGCAGAGAGTGAGGAAGGGAGACGAGGTGGAGGTGGGCAGAGGAGTGAGTTGAGAGTGGCAAAGAGGCGCCGGGGGTTGGAAGACTGGGAGGAGATGAGGTTCTTGAAGTATGACTGTTTAGCAAGAGAAAGGGCAGCACTGAAGGATGAGAGCATAAGTTTGAAATGGAGGAAGTCTGCCTTAGAGCGTGATTTCCTCCAGTGTCGCTCAGCAGTACATGAGCATTTTTGCAGATATCTGGTGCATTTGGTGTGCCAGGGTTGAGGTGTTAATTTGCAAGGGTGAATAGTGGTTGGTGGAGCAACAGAGTCAAGAGCAGAAGTAAGGGAAGCATTGTATGTGGAAGTGGCTTGTTCAGGGCATGAGAGAGAGAGAATAGGAGAGAGAAGTGAGTCAAACAGGGAGGAAAGGAATGTGGTGTCAATAGCTTCAATGTTACGCTTAGTGATGGTAGCCTTAGGAGGTAGAGATGGGGAAGTCGAGAGAGATAGGTTGAAGGAGAGCAGGTGGTGGTCAGAGAGGGGAAATGGGGAGTTGGAAAAATCAGAAATATCACAGCGGTGAGTGAAGACCAGATCCAGTGAGCTCCCATTCACATGGGAGGGTGAGGAGGTCCACTGGGAGAGACCAAGTGAAGAGGTGAGGTTAAGGAGTTTAGAGGCAGGGGATTGTGTGGGGATGTCAATAGGGATGTTGAAATCGCCTAGGATAATGGTGGGAATGTCAGAAGAGAGGAAGTGAGGAAGCCAGTAAGCAAAGTTGTCGATGAATTTGGAAGCAGTGCCAGGGGGGCGGTAAATGACAGCTACTCTAAGATGGACTGGTTGGAAGAGGCATATGGCGTGGACCTCAAATGTAGAGAATATAAGGGATGGTTCTGGTGGTATGAGTTGGTAGGAGTAACTAGAAGGTAAAAGGACCCCAACACCACCCCCATGGCGACCCCCAGGTCGGGGTGTGTGTGTGAATGTAAGGCCCCCAGCAGAGAGAGCAGCAGCAGAAGTAGTGTCAGAGGGCATAATCCAAGTTTCAGTAATGGCTAGTAGGTGTAGGGAGTTGGAAATGAAAAGGTCATGAGTGGGGACCAGTTTGTTACAAACAGATCTGGCATTCCAGAGGGCACAGGATAGGGGGTATGAGTTTGTGGGAGAGATGTGAATTAGATTTTCAAGGTATGAAATGAGTCAAAAGCGTAGATAAAGTGGGTGCAGAAATGTATTTGGAGTGTAAGAAATGAAAGGATTGTGAGAGGTTTAAGAAGCAATGGTAATTATGTTAGATGTTTTAAGTGTTTGCAGGTAAAATTGCATTGGTGCAGCTGTGCTTAAAAAACAAAATTACAATAATACAGATACAGGCATTTGTAGGTGAAATGGATGGTTTATGAAATGTCCAAGTAAGGTAGTTCTGTGCTATGTAATCAGATGCAACAATCAGGAGGTGAGTGATCTGAGGAGTAAGTGACTCACATTTGTTATTAGTTCTTCAGTTTTCTTTGTTTTGTTAGATTGGTGTGCTTCTGTTTTCCTTCTTTTTCACTTCGATTGAACGCTGACTGAACACTGCTGTTATGTGTCAATTTTATCACGCTTTGATAAAAATGCACGCTTAGATCAATAAATGCACAGCCAAATGGCTTTGCACAGCCTACACCATTGGACTTAAGTAGAAGACTATTACAAGTGAAACCAATAATTGAAATCTGTAACCACACCCCACCCCCTCAAATGCCAGGCAATAAATTACCTTAAAAACAACAACCAGGCATTCCACAAAGATTAAACTGGGTCTATATCATTCAAAACTTTAAAAAAGTACTTAAAAATCACATACTATGCAATAATGTTTCAATTTGCATTACCCAGCAGAATTAGCTTTGCATATATAGATATAGTGCAGCAGAATATATTGGTGGTTGTAGTCAATTGTAATTACCTGTAGGTGACAAGAAGAGAAGAAACGTCAATTCACAATCAATATCAGCTGAAGATAAATTAACGCTGATTGAACGCTGCTGTTATGTGTCAATTTTATCACGCTTTGATAAAAATGCACGCTTGGATCAATAAATGCACAGCCAAACGGCTTTGCACAGCCTACACCATTGGACTTAAGTAGAAGACTATTACAAGTGAAACCAATAATTGAAATCTGTAACCACACCCCACCCCCTCAAATGCCAGGCAATAAATTACCTTAAAAACAACAACCAGGCATTCCACAAAGATTAAACTGGGTCTATATCATTCAAAACTTTAAAAAAGTACTTAAAAATCACATACTATGCAATAATGTTTCAATTTGCATTACCCAGCAGAATTAGCTTTGCATATATAGATACAGTGCAGCAGAATATATTGGTGGTTGTAGTCAATTGTAATTACTCAGCAGAATTAGCTTTTCATATATAGATATAGTGCAGCAGAATATATTGGTGGTTGTAGTCAATTGTAATTACCCAGCAGAATTAGCTTTGCAAATATAGATATAGTGCAGCAGAATATATTGGTGGTTGTAGTCAATTGTAATTACCCATCAGAATTAGCTTTGCATATATATAGTGCAGCAGAATATATTGGTGGTTGTAGTAAATTGTAATTACCCAGCAGCAGCTCTACTGCACTCAACATCACCAGTGCTCACAATATATATAATGCTATATACTATGCCATAGTGGTGCTTACTATATAACACCCCCTACTGCGTTCCCCCTGGCAATGAGCATGACACCCAGAGAGTGAATCCCCTGGCAATGAGCATGACACCCAGCACGTGAAACTCTTGGCATTGAGCAGTTTTTGTAAAAGTAATTAGAAGCTTTACTGTAGGGCATAGTGTATCACAGATATTGTGGTGAGTGACATAATATGTTCCAAAGGGCATTAATGTGTGGGGCTTAACATGGTGGAAATTACTGTACTTTTTTCCCTGTGGTGGCCGAGGTCTGTTGGTGCAGGGTCAAGAACTGGGGTGTAAGGTAGTCTTTGCCTGCAAGGCTACGCTCAAGTACCCCCCTGTCAAGTGAAGGAGATCCAACTGAGGCAGCACAAGGGAACTCTCGAAAGAGGAACAAGGCTAGAGGAAGATCTGAGACAAAGAAATCTGATTTTTACCAGAGTTGACCAGAAGAAAGCACAAACACAGTGGATTTGGCAAAAGCAGAGGACGATCTCTGCTCCTGCGATCTTGAAGAGGCTACAGACCTCTTCCCTCTTTTCCTTCCTCTACCTGCAAAGAAAGGGGAATCTTAACTTCTTGCATATCTATTGGGCCGAAATGACTGCGTCAGATAATGATGCGTCTTCATCCGTTGAGAGGGAACATAGGGCAAGAAGGATGACTTACCTGCGGGAGCTGCCGAGATCAAATTAACTAGGCCGTCGCCAAACAAGGCTTCACCTTCATAGGGAAGAGACTCCCTTTCTTCTTGGAGTCAGCATCAGCATTCCCTTGGTGAATCCACAATGCCCTCCTATCCGAGACTGCCATGAAATTGGCCCGTGAGCACTTGTGCCCGGTGTAGGATTTTTAAATATGTGTAGTTTACTGTATGCAAAGGTTTAAAACCTTTAGGAACTGAGATCTAAGGTGTATTACATGTAGTTTAAAAAAAACAAAAAAGGTTTATTTTATGGCAGTAGTTTCCAAACTGGGGTTCTTGCACTGGTAGCATAGTTTGGTGGTCCAGGACCAATTAAAATTATTTATACTTTATTAAATTGGCAAAACCATTCCCTCACAACATAACTGAACCTGAGGATGACATGCTATAAACACAATTTACTTAATTTTATATTTTTTTCTGAATTTCTCAATAAAAAAAACTTTGGCCTAGGGGTGCCGTGAAACAAATTTTGATACTCTAGGGCAGGGGTGTCAAACCCATGGGCCGCATGCCGCCCCCAATGCATCCTTTTGTGGCCCACAGGCCGGGGTCCGACAGGGGTCCTTTTGTGGCCCGATCACCTTGCTTAGAGCGAGGGCAGGAGAGTACAGCCAGAGTCTTTGCTTTCTATGTGCGGCACCATCTTCCCGAAGAGATCACCGGGAAGATAGTGCCCCTTCCACTGGCTACAGCACAGGTATACTGGGGTGGGGTAGCAAACTGGGGGCCCCAATGGGCCCCTCCAGCAGTCCCTCTACCAAAACACGTCTTTTGGTGGTTTTGCGGTGTTGTTATAACTACATGGTGACGATACTGTAGCACAGAGATTTTCAACCATTTACAACTCACGTCACACAGAACAAGATTTAAATATTGACAAGGCACACTGAAATATAATGGTGATGCATGGTGCAGTATCGTGTCCTAGGATGTCATGTCGCAGCTTCTCCATAGGTAACGCCTGAACAGGCCCGGTGACAGGGGGGACAAAGGGGACACTTGTTCAGGGCTCCAAGTATTAAGAACAGAAATAATGGGGCCACAGTGCCAATATTGCTTTTTAAAGTGTATCCACCAACTGCTCAATTTAAGCAGGAAAACAATTAACAGGCCAACTAAACCCTCCCCCCTCCTTTTACCCCATCACTTTGTCCAGTCCCTGTGGTCCATACTGTATTGCCATTATTATGCATGTTGCTGTGCTGGCCCTTTTCTGAATGTCCCTGCCACCGCCACCGAAGAGCTGGATAGCCCAGTATGAAAACCACCTGCCGGCCTCACTGACGGTCCGAGTCAAAGGCTCCATTTTTTTTTAAAGATCCCTCTGCCAAGTTAAGGGGGGGTTGAGGGGGCCCCAGAGATATCAGTGTACTGGGCCCCGAGATTTCTGTTGCTGGCCCTGACCCTCAGGGGCGTATCTACCCATTGGCCAGGATGGCACTTGCCAGGGGCACCATCCAGCTGTGCCAACCGTGGCTAAGGGATAGAGTTCTGCAGTCTCGGCGTGGGACTGACCAATTAGACGGTGAGGGAAGGATACTGAAATTGTCCCAACCCTGTTACAGTTTGAAACGCCCCTCAACTGCTGTCACTGCTTCACTCCTAGCTCTGCCCCTTTGAAATTATTAATCCCTACCCCCCGGTAGGCGGAGTTCTCCAGGCCCATACTCAGGAGTCACCACTGCTGTACATTATGTGCCGGTTGTAGAGGCAGAGCGGGGAACATCAGAGAACGCCACAAATTACACAGTGGGCAAGGAGATGGCTGGAGACAGCTGCACAGCCATGCCTTGCAAGTTCGAGAGAGCTGTTGAATTTCAGCACTTCAAGTCAGAGCCTGCCCCCTGCTGCCCAAGCAGTCCGTGACAGTTAGTGTCGAGGAGGGGGGGATTTGTGCATGTGTGCTATCAGTGTGTGTGTGGGGGGGTGGAGGATGTGTGTGACTGTGAGGGAGCTGTCAGTGTCAGTGGGGAGAGGAGCAGGAGGGAGTTGTCAGTGTGTGGAAGTGATGAGAGTTGTCAGTATTGGGGAAATGTGTGTGTGTGTGTGTGTGTGTGTGTGTGTGTGTGTGTGTGTGTGTGTGTGTGTGTACTAGATTTAGGAGTGTGTGTTTGTGAGAGGTTTCAGTTGGGGAATTAGAGTTCATACAGTAATTAAATGTTTTCATATTGAGAACTACATCTCCCAGCATATACAGTGTGCTGGGGATGCTAACAAGCTTTATTTAAAAGTTTAAAAAACATTGCTTTTATGACTGCAATGGTTAAAAAGGGAGAGCTATAAATCAATTTATCAGTGAATGATCGCAGTTTGAGCTGTTACATTTTACTGAACCACCTATCCCTCCACACTCACTACCTGTCCTCAGGATACATTTACCATCCCGGCAGACGGTATACCGGCGGTCATTTGACCGATGTTGGAATCCTGACACCACTTGGGAGACTGGTGCCGGCACACAGACAGCCAACATCCCGAAGGCGAGTATTGGAGGGAGGGTTAGGACCGGGGGAGGGGGTGTTAGGGAAGGCACTAGGAGGGGGGGGGGGGGGGGTTAGTCCTAGCTGCCACCCCCTGAGGGTTAGCCCTATCCGCCACCCCCCCAGAGGGTTAGGATTAGGTATCATGTGACTGCTGGAATCCCGAGCGCCGGATGCCATACCCAACCCCCTTTACTTTTTCAGGCATTTCTATCTCTCCTCTCTCTATGGTGTTCCGATTGCCCACTTTCCCTTGTGCTTTTCTCTCTCTCTCTCTCTCCTTTGTTTAGAGCATCAGTTTCTGTAGTCCACTTTATCCTTATTTTTTCCAGTGTTTCACTATCTCTCTGATGTAATGAGGATGTATGGTCTAGAGGGATCAGTAATGCATTGTACTGTATAGAGGCGTCAGGGATGTAGCGTAGGTTATAGAGGCATCAGGAATGTAGCGTAGGGAATAGAGGCATCAGGGATGTAGAGTAGGGTATAGAGGCGTCAGGGATGTAGCATAGGGAATAGAGGCGTCAGGGATGTAGCGTAGGGAATAGAGGCGTCAGGGATTTAGCTTAGGGAATATAGGCATCAGGGATGTACTAGCAGGTATATAGAGGTACTGTATAGAGGGTAGAGATGAGCGGGTTCGGTTCCTCGGAATCCGAACCCGCCCGAACTTCAGGTTTTTTTACACGGGGCCGAGCGACTCGGATCTTCCCGCCTTGCTCGGTTAACCCGAGCGCGCCCGAACGTCATCATCCCGCTGTCGGATTCTCGCGATGCTCGTATTCTATCGCGAGACTCGGATTCTATATAAGGAGCCGCGCGTCGCCGCCATTTTCACACGTGCATTGAGATTGATAGGGAGAGGACGTGGCTGGGGTCCTCTCCGTTTAGACTAGAGTACTAGAGAGAGACACAAATTTTGGGGAGCATATTATTAGGAGGAGTACTACTTGCTGCTTATAGTGTGACCAGTGACCACCAGTTTAATTAATCCATTCTCTGCCTGAAAAAAAACGATACACAGTGTGACACAGTCACATACCATATCTGTGCTCAGCCCAGTGTGCTGCATTATATGTAATACTGTATATCATTATCTGACTGTGCTGAGTGCTCACTGCTCACACAGCTTAATTGTGGGGGAGACTGGGGAGCAGTTATAGCAGGAGTACATATTTTAAGTACAGTGCACACTTTTGCTGCCAGAGTGCCACTGCCAGTGTGACTGACCAGTGACCACTGACCACCAGTATTGTGATTGTCTGCTGACCACCAGTATATTGTGATTGTCTGCCTGAAAAAGTTAAACACTCGTCGTGTGGTGTTTTTATAAACGCATTCTGCAGACAGTGTCCAGCAGGTCCGTCGTTACATAATATATACCTGTCCGGCTGCAGTACTAGTGTGATATATATATATATTTTAATTTTATCTCATTATCATCCAGTCTATATTAGCAGCAGACACAGTACGGTAGTCCACGGCTGTAGCTACCTCTGTGTCGGCAGTCGCTCGTCCATCCATAATTGTATACCACCTACCCGTGGTTTTTTTTTTCTATCTTCTTGATACTAGTAGCTTACTTTAGGAGTCTGCAGTGCTGAGTCTGACAGACAGTGTCCAGCAGGTCCGTCATTACATAATATATACCTGTCCGGCTGCAGTACTAGTGTGATATATAATATATATATATTTTAATTTTATCTCATTATCATCCAGTCTATATTAGCAGCAGACACAGTACGGTAGTCCACGGCTGTAGCTACCTCTGTGTCGGCAGTCGCTCGTCCATCCAAAATTGTATACCACCTACCCGTGGTTTTTTTTTTTTCTATCTTCTTGATACTAGTAGCTTACTTTAGGAGTCTGCAGTGCTGACAGACAGTGTCCAGCAGGTCCGTCATTACATAATATATAACTGTCCGGCTGCAGTACTAGTGTGATATATATATATATATTTTAATTTTATCTCATTATCATCGAGTCTATATCAGCAGCAGACACAGTACGGTAGTCCACGGCTGTAGCTACCTCTGTGTCGGCAGTCGCTCGTCCATCCATAATTGTATACCACCTACCCGTGGTTTTTTTTTTTTCTATCTTCTTGATACTAGTAGCTTACTTTAGGAGTCTGCAGTGCTGACAGACAGTGTCCAGCAGGTCCGTCATTACATAATATATACCTGTCCGGCTGCAGTACTAGTGTGATATATATATATATTTTAATTTTATCTCTTTATCATCCAGTCTATATTAGCAGCAGACACAGTACGGTAGTCCACGGCTGTAGCTACCTCTGTGTCGGCAGTCGCTCGTCCATCCATAATTGTATACCACCTACCCGTGGTTTTTTTTTTCTATCTTCTTGATACTAGTAGCTTACTTTAGGAGTCTGCAGTGCTGACAGACAGTGTCCAGCAGGTCCGTCATTACATAATATATACCTGTCCGGCTGCAGTACTAGTGTGATATATATATATATTTTAATTTTATCTCATTATCATCCAGTCTATATTAGCAGCAGACACAGTATGGTAGTCCATGGCTGTAGTTACCTCTGTGTCGGCAGTCGCTCGTCCATCCATAATTGTATACCACCTACCCGTGGTTTTTTCCCCCCCTATCTTCTTGATACTAGTAGCTTACTTTAGGAGTCTGCAGTGCTGACAGACAGTGTCCAGCAGGTCTGTCATTACATAATATATACCTGTCCGGCTGCAGTACTAGTGTGATATATATATATATATATATATTTTAATTTTATCTCATTATCATCCAGTCTATATTAGCAGCAGACACAGTACGGTAGTCCACGGCTGTAGCTACCTCTGTGTCGGCAGTCGCTCGTCCATCCATAATTGTATACCACCTACCCGTGGTTTTTTTTTTCTATCTTCTTGATACTAGTAGCTTACTTTAGGAGTCTGCAGTGCTGACAGACAGTGTCCAGCAGGTCCGTCATTACATAATATATACCTGTCCGGCTGCAGTACTAGTGTGATATATATATATATATTTTAATTTTATCTCATTATCATCCAGTCTATATTAGCAGCAGACACAGTACGGTAGTCCACGGCTGTAGCTACCTCTGTGTCGGCAGTCGCTCGTCATCCATAAGTATACTAGTATCCATCCATCTCCATTGTTTACCTGAGGTGCCTTTTAGTTGTGCCTATTAAAATATGGAGAACAAAAATGTTGAGGTTCCAAAAATAGGGAAAGATCAAGATCGACTTCCACCTCGTGCTGAAGCTGCTGCCACTAGTCATGGCCGAGACAATGAAATGCCAGCAACGTTGTCTGCCAAGGCCGATGCCCAATGTCATAGTACAGAGCATGTAAAATCCAAAACACCAAATATCAGTAAAAAAAGGACTCAAAAATCTAAAATAAAATTGTCGGAGGAGAAGCGTAAACTTGCCAATATGCCATTTACCACACGGAGTGGCAAGGAACGGCTGAGGCCCTGGCCTATGTTCATGGCTAGTGGTTCAGCTTCACATGAGGATGGAAGCCTCTCGCTAGAAAAATTAAAAGACTCAAGCTGGCAAAAGCACAGCAAAGAACTGTGCGTTCTTCGAAATCCCAAATCCACAAGGAGAGTCCAATTGTGTCGGTTGCGATGCCTGACCTTCCCAACACTGGACGTGAAGAGCATGCGCCTTCCACCATTGCACGCCCCCTGCAAGTGCTGGAAGGAGCACCCGCAGTCCAGTTCCTGATAGTCAGATTGAAGATGTCAGTGTTGAAGTACACCAGGATGAGGAGGATATGGGTGTTGCTGGCGCTGGGGAGGAAATTGACCAGGAGGATTCTGATGGTGAGGTGGTTTGTTTAAGTCAGGCACCCGGGGAGACACCTGTTGTCCGTGGGAGGAATATGGCCATTGACATGCCTGGTGAAAATACCAAAAAAATCAGCTCTTCGGTGTGGAAGTATTTCAACAGAAATGCGGACAACAGGTGTCAAGCCGTGTGTTGCCTTTGTCAAGCTGTAATAAGTAGGGGTAAGGACGTTAACCACCTCGGAACATCCTCCCTTATACGTCACCTGCAGCGCATTCATAATAAGTCAGTGACAAGTTCAAAAACTTTGGGCGACAGCGGAAGCAGTCCACTGACCAGTAAATCCCTTCCTCTTGTAACCAAGCTCACGCAAACCACCCCACCAACTCCCTCAGTGTCAATTTCCTCCTTCCCCAGGAATGCCAATAGTCCTGCAGGCCATGTCACTGGCAATTCTGACGAGTCCTCTCCTGCCTGGGATTCCTCCGATGCATCCTTGCGTGTAACGCCTACTGCTGCTGGCGCTGCTGTTGTTGCTGCTGGGAGTCGATGGTCATCCCAGAGGGGAAGTCGTAAGCCCACTTTTACTACTTCCACCAAGCAATTGACTGTCCAACAGTCCTTTGCGAGGAAGATGAAATATCACAGCAGTCATCCTGTTGCAAAGCGGATAACTGAGGCCTTGACAACTATGTTGGTGTTAGACGTGCGTCCGGTATCCGCCGTTAGTTCACAGGGAACTAGACAATTTCTTGAGGTAGTGTGCCCCCGTTACCAAATACCATCTAGGTTCCACTTCTCTAGGCAGGCGATACCGAGAATGTACACGGACGTCAGAAAAAGACTCACCAGTGTCCTAAAAAATGCAGTTGTACCCAATGTCCACTTAACCACGGACATCTGGACAAGTGGAGCAGGGCAGGGTCAGGACTATATGACTGTGACAGCCCACTGGGTAGATGTATGGACTCCCGCCGCAAGAACAGCAGCGGCGGCACCAGTAGCAGCATCTCGCAAACGCCAACTCTTTCCTAGGCAGGCTAAGCTTTGTATCACCGGTTTCCAGAATACGCACACAGCTGAAAACCTCTTACGGCAACTGAGGAAGATCATCGCGGAATGGCTTACCCCAATTGGACTCTCCTGTGGATTTGTGGCATCGGACAACGCCAGCAATATTGTGTGTGCATTAAATATGGGCAAATTCCAGCACGTCCCATGTTTTGCACATACCTTGAATTTGGTGGTGCAGAATTATTTAAAAAACGAGAGGGGCGTGCAAGAGATGCTGTCGGTGGCCAGAAGAATTGCGGGACACTTTCGGTGTACAGGCACCACGTACAGAAGACTGGAGCAACACCAAAAACGCCTGAACCTGCCCTGCCATCATCTGAAGCAAGAAGTGGTAACGAGGTGGAATTCAACCCTATATATGCTTCAGAGGTTGGAGGAGCAGCAAAAGGCCATTCAAGCCTATACAATTGAGCACGATATAGGAGGTGGAATGCACCTGTCTCAAGCGCAGTGGAGAATGATTTCAACGTTGTGCAAGGTTCTGCTGCTCTTTGAACTTGCCACACGTGAAGTCAGTTCAGACACTGCCAGCCTGAGTCAGGTCATTCCCCTCATCAGGCTTTTGCAGAAGAAGCTGGAGACATTGAAGGAGGAGCTAACACAGAGCGATTCCGCTAGGCATGTGGGACTTGTGGATGGAGCCCTTAATTCGCTTAACAAGGATTCACGGGTGGTCAATCCGTTGAAATCAGAGCACTACATTTTGGCCACCGTGCTCGATCCTAGATTTAAAACCTACCTTGGATCTCTCTTTCTGGCACACACAAGTCTGCTGGGGTTCAAAGACCTGCTGGTGAGAAAATTGTCAAGTCAAGCGGAACGCGACCTGTCAACATCTCCTCCTTCACATTCTCCCGCAACTGGGGGTGCGAGGAAAAGGCTCAGAATTCCGAGCCCACCCGCTGGCGGTGATGCAGGGCAGTCTGGAGCGACTGCTGATGCTGACATCTGGTCCGGACTGAAGGACCTGACAACGATTACGGAGTCGGACATGTCGTCTACTGGCACTGCATATGATTCTCTCCCCATTGAAAGAATGGTGGAGGATTATATGAGTGACCGCATCCAAGTAGGCACGTCAGACAGTCCGTACTTATACTGGCAGGAAAAAGAGGCAATTTGGAGGCCCTTGCACAAACTGGCTTTATTCTGCCTAAGTTGCCCTCCCACAAGTGTGTACTCCGAAAGAGTGTTTAGTGCCGCCGCTCACCTTGTCAGCAATCGGCGTACGAGGTTACTTCCAGAAAATGTGGAGAAGATGATGTTCATTAAAATGAATTATAATCAATTCCTCCGTGGAGACATTGACCAGCAGCAATTGCCTCCACAAAGTACACAGGGAGCTGAGATGGTGGATTCCAGTGGGGACGAATTGATAATCTGTGAGGAGGGGGATGTACACGGTGATATATCGGAGGATGATGATGAGGTGGACATCTTGCCTCTGTAGAGCCAGTTTGTGCAAGGAGAGATTAATTGCTTCTTTTTTGGTGGGGGTCCAAACCAACCCGTCATTTCAGTCACAGTCGTGTGGCAGACCCTGTCACTGAAATGATGGGTTGGTTAAAGTGTGCATGTCCTGTTTATACAACATAAGGGTGGGTGGGAGGGCCCAAGGACAATTCCATCTTGCACCTCTTTTTTCTTTCATTTTTCTTTGCGTCATGTGCTGTTTGGGGAGTATTTTTTTGAAGGGCCATCCTGCGTGACACTGCAGTGCCTCTCCTAGATGGGCCAGGTGTTTGTGTCGGCCACTAGGGTCGCTTATCTTACTCACACAGCTACCTCATTGCGCCTCTTTTTTTCTTTGCGTCATGTGCTGTTTGGGGAGTGTTTTTTGGAAGGGCCATCCTGCGTGACACTGCAGTGCCACTCCTAGATGGGCCAGGTGTTTGTGTCGGCCACTAGGGTCGCTTATCTTACTCACACGGCTACCTCATTGCGCCTCTTTTTTTCTTTGCGTCATGTGCTGTTTGGGGAGTGTTTTTTGGAAGGGCCATCCTGCGTGACACTGCAGTGACACTCCTAGATGGGCCAGGTGTTTGTGTCGGCCGCTGGGGTCGCTTAGCTTACTCACACAGCTACCTCATTGCGCCTCTTTTTTTCTTTGTGTCATGTGCTGTTTGGGGAGTGTTTTTTGGAAGGGCCATCCTGCGTGACACTGCAGTGCCACTCCTAGATGGGCCAGGTGTTTGTGTCGGCCACTAGGGTCGCTTAGCTTAGTCATCCAGCGACCTCGGTGCAAATTTTAGGACTAAAAATAATATTGTGAGGTGTGAGGCATTCAGAATAGACTGAAAATGAGTGGAAATTATGGTTTTTGAGGTTAATAATACTTTGGGATCAAAATGACCCCCAAATTCTATGATTTAAGCTGTTTTTTAGTGTTTTTTGAAAAAAACACCCGAATCCAAAACACACCCGAATCCGACAAAAAAAATTCGGTGAGGTTTTGCCAAAACGCGGTCGAACCCAAAACACGGCCGCGGAACCGAACCCAAAACCAAAACACAAAACCCGAAAAATTTCAAGTGCAGATCTCTAATAGAGGGGTCAGTAATGCAGTGATGGTTATAGAAAGGTCAGTGATGTAGTGTAGGGTATAGAGGGGTCAGTTATGTAGTGTGGGGTAAAGAGGGGTCAGTAAAGATACTAAGCTGAAGTACTTAGAACACTTCTTGAATTAAGACACAACCTGCAAGAAAAAGTATGCAATATGGGTGAAAAGGCAAATGTCAGAGGTCTGATACAAGTGACCAGCTCCACACCTTGCACCACATAGCGTTATGTTAAACTGGGATATGTTCTTTTTTGGTGTGTGTGTGTGTGTGTGTGTGTGTGTGTATGTGTGTGTGTGTGTGGGGGGGGGGGGGGGGGTGCCAAAGGAAATTTTTGCCATTGGCTCCTTTGGTCTAGAACCAGCCCTGATCACAAAATATTTTTGTCTGAGCAGACTGGACACTGATCAGCGTTGGCTCATTCTCAGCCCCCCGCCCAGCCTCTGCTGCCAACAGACTGCTATTAGCTAGTTAACCTTCTGCCTTCCCTATCTATGACACAGGCTGCTGCTAATGCTACCAGAATGTTCCCAGTGGCTTCACACCAACAGTGAATCCCAGCCGATGATGTAGGGCAGCGTGTGGGGGAGGGGGTCAGTTGCTGTGGCTCCAACATGGTAACCGCCAATGGACTGCAATGCTTTATCAAAAGGGGGGGCGCCAGTCCCTTACTTTGCCAGGGGCGCTTGGACCCCTAGCTACACCTCTGTTGACCCTAACCGATACCCCTAAACTAACCATAATTCCTGCAGTAAAAATCCATGTTTCTATGTATATAGGGGGTCATTCCGAGTTGATCGCTTGCTGCCGTTGTTCGCTGCGTAGCAATCAGTTGAAAAAAAATGGCTAATCTGTGCATGCGCATGCTCCGTAATGTGCATGCGCATCGTACGGGTACAAAGTCCATTGTGGTTTTGCACTAGTTCTAGCGATTATTCCAATCACAGAACAGGCCACAAGGAGATTGACAGAAAGAGGGCGTTTCTGGGTGTCAACTGACCGTTTTCAGGGAGTGCTTGGAAAAATGCAGGCGTGGCAGAAGAAATGCAGACGTGGCTGGGCATTCGCTGGATGGGTGTGTGACATCAAAAGCCGTCCCTCGGTTGTTAGAATCAACGCACACGAAGTGTAACTACAGTGCTGGTCTTATTTTGAAACGATTTTGCAGGCGCTCTGCTACTCAAGTATTCGCACTTCTCCAAAGTGAATATACACTCTCCAGTGGGCAGCGACAATGCGTTTGCATGGCTGCTAAAAACTGCTAGCGAGCAATCAACTCAGAATGACCCCCATAGTGTATTGCAAGAAAATATCTGTAAATCCAATGGTACCGTAAGTGCGGTATATACTCGCACTTCTTTGCGGGGTGAGAACATCTCCCCTAAGTGAAGTCAGCCCTATGAATAGAGTTTGTGTGATCCCTGTGCAGCAGTCACAGAAAGGGTTCATCTCTGCAGTTTGTCACTCAAATTACATTGCTGCATTTTTTCTAGAAGTGGATCTGAGAGCTGTTACCCGCAGACCAGCTACAATAATTATCCTGGGTACTCACTATACCAGTGGTTCTCAAACTGCACCCTGGGGTGCCTCAGGACACTTGCAGGGGTGCCTTGGATTGGTGGTCCAGGACCAATTCAAAATATTTATAGTTAGTGTTATAGGCAAAACCAGTGCTGTTGGCTGGCAATCATAACATATGTGCACAAGCAGAAGCAAATCCTGTCCCCTACCAAAGGGCCAGTGCTAGGGTGTTTGGCGCCTCCCTGCAAACTATTAATTTGGGCCCTCTCTCCAATACTTAATAAAGGGACAGTGCGCTCCTTAAAAAAAGAAGGTGTGGTATCACAAGGAAGGGGCATGGCCACACAATAGCACCCCAAATCAAAATACGCCACACAGTAGCACTATCTTATTGTCATTACACCGCATGTAATAATAATAATAATAATAATAATACCCACAGTCGCAGTGCCCTTTATACACATAACCACCATATCAGTGCAGCTTACACACATAATGCCAACAGTAGCAGTGCCCCTTCTACACATGCCCACGGTGGCAATCCTTTACATGGCAAATATCAACCTGGTTTTGCCATGTAAAGGATTGCCACTTTAAAAACAAACAATCAAACAAAAAAAACAAAAAACAACAGGAAAAAACACAAAATCTCTCACTTTCTGATTCTCACACCCTATTACATTCCTCCCTATATATTTAAATGTTTCTATTACTGTATGTTCCCTCTTCCCTTCTCCAAACTATACACATCAACATTTTTTAGTATTTCCAGGTAAGTTTTGTGATGTAGGGCATGCACAATTTTAGTTGCCCTAATGTATTTACAGCCTTCTGGAGATATGGCTTCTGGAACTGAACACAGGATTCTAAATGTGGCTGTACCAAGGACCTATACAGTGGCATTACAGGTTGAGTATCCCTTATCCAAAATGCTTGGGACCAGAGGAATTTTGGATATCGGATTTTTCTGTATTTTGGAATAATTGCATACCATAACGAGATATTATGGTGATGGGACCTAAATCTAAGCACAGAAGGCATTTATGTTTCATATACACCTTATACACACAGCCTGAAGGTCATTTTAGCCAATATTTTTTATAACTTTGTGCATTAAACAAAGTGTGTGTACATTCACAGAATTCATTTATGTTTCATATACACCTTATACACACAGTCTGAAGTTCATTTAATACAATATTTTTAATAACTTTGAGTATTAAACAAAGTTTGTGTACACTGAGCCATCAAAACACAAAGGTTTAACTATCTCAGTCTCACTCAAAAAAGTCCGTATTTCAGAATATTCCGTATTTCGGAATATTTGGATATGGGATACTCAACCTGTATTACTTTTTTCTGCTACTGGTTCTTTAACCTATGCAAACAAGCATCTGACTTGCCTTTCCTATTGCTTTGTTACATTGCTCACCTGAAATAGTAATACTTAGATAGCTTTCCTCTTGCCATTATAATGCCCTTAATATTATAGTTAGCCTTTGCATTTTTGAGACGTGTATGATTTTGCATTTTTTGGCATTAAATGTTGCCATGTTCTTGACCATTCCTCTAGTCCAGGGGCGGAACTGCCAGAGACAACGGAGTCAGTTTCCGCCGGGCTCCAGCCCTAAAGGGGCTTCCTCCATTGCCCCCCGGCTGTTACGTGCCCTTCCTACTAAATAGACAAAGGCGCTACCAGCAGGGTCTCGCAGTTTGTACATTCCATGCCGTAACACCCTTCTTTCCACCTTCACAATGAAGCTATTGGTACTTTGCAAAAAAAAAAAATTATTAGCATTGCAACTCAGCAGATCAATGCAGTGTGCAGCCACACACTCCATATATCTGCTCAGCCACAAAGCTGATTATTTCTTCACAAAGTACAAGGTGAGCTCCAAATAGAATTCTCTAGCTTAGATTATACCTTTCTATGCAAGGGTAAATAGCTCAATTGTTTGACTGCAATGCCACAGGAAATGGTTTGGATCCAAGACAGTGTGACTGAATAATAAAGAAACCTTAAGATGAGTTCATGAATGTTGTATAAGTATTAGTGAGAGAAGGGGTCAGGAGCATGCTAGGCTGCAAAAAATAAGGTAGGCTGCAAGTGAAAGTAATGATCTCCTATATATTTTCCCAGATCTGTCACTCTGTGTGGCTAACTCTGGGGGAAGTCACAGCAATGGGCGGAGACGGCATCTGCAGGACGATACACCAGTGCCAGCAGCAGACCGTAACAAAGTGACAGATCAGGGAGAATATATAGGAGGTAGGGAGGTGGCCATGGTACATGGCTGGCCAAGGGACACTAGCTCATGTACCCCTTTACCACTGAGGCTGGCCACCAAGGATGGACCTGTCACCAGTGCACATGCAATAACCTCTTCTGCTGCCCTCTTTGCAACTCAGATTGCCCAGTGCTCCCCTTTGCTAACAGTCCACAAAGTTTCCCCATCTCACGATCTGCCTCCTCACCCCCACTTTCATCTCTACAGCACACGCGCATATCATACAAGATCCCATCATGCGTACGTAGGTCTGAAATGCAAGAGGGAGGTTGGGGGGAGATTGGCATGCGCCAGCAACACCACACAGCTCACTGTGACCACAGTGGAGAGGCGCTGCAACAGGACAATACACCAACCTCGGAGCAAGGAACTGCGTCGGTCAGGAGGAGAACTATTTCAATAGCATAAAAAGGTTAATGCGTCCCACCCTATGGACACCAGACTCATCAAGTCACTGTTGCCAGAGTCTCATACAATGACTCTGAACCTCTAAGCACACTATTTGACTGTCCACACCCTGCTGTGCCTATTACCCATCTCCTCCACCACCCTCAACACTGACCCACACATCATTCACCCACAAAGATACAATAAAGGTAGTTTGGATAAATTAGCTAAATGAAATGGATTTAACCAATTTATCTAAATGACCATTTTTGGATGTTTTCCAGTGTTTGTGAGCAAATGGTCAATTGTCATTTGCTGCCACATATTAGCATAATTTTGTTTCAACTAGAAAAAAAAAATTGGACAGATAATCTAAGTGTGGATCCAGTTTAAAGGTCCGTATTCACGGCCCGATTTTGGGGAGAGATGTGTGCTGAGCGAACTGCTCAGCACACATCTCTGCCCCCGCTCAGCACAGCGTGATGTGTGCTGAGCGTACGGGGGGGGGGGGGCGCTCATTTCACCCCCTGTGTAGGGCATTCTGTGTGTATCCAGTTTAACAGGTGTGAGCATCATACAACTACTGACTTGCGAGTAACTATACAGCAGCTCCATACCTTGTGACTTGAAGAAACACCAGTTAACCCCGGGAATGCTGCAGTCAAAGCAACAATTTCTCTTCTTACATTCCGCTGCACTTATTGTGGGGTAGCCGCAATCCCTTCTGCTGTACGGTTCCACATTACATTGTTTCTTGTCACTTCCTGTTGATGCAGTAAGGAAACATCCAGGAATTACAGCAGCTTAGTTTTTTTTTTTTTTTAACTGGGGCAATTTAGCTAGATCACAGGGCAATTTAGCGCCTTTGGTCCTTTTTTAGGACCAGTTAATCAGACAGTTGAGCAAACTGAAAAACAGCTAACAGGAAATTTCCACTTAAATGGTATTTTCTAATCTTATCTGACCATGACTAAGAATAAAGGATACACAAGATAAACTCTTAGAGCCATGGACCTTATCCATGTTTAAGCTCCATCAAAACTGTAATCAATAGCACTACATGCTCCCACTTTACCACTGTACTATATACTCTACCTGTGTTTTTAAGGTAAAAACACCATTTAACCCCAGTGACACTTGAATTAAAGCAGCAGCCTCTGGAATAGCATTCCTTAGCATTAATCCCAGGAAATCTGCAATCTTCACGCTCTTTGATAGCCATGCTACATTGCTGTTTACTTGGATGGAGCAGAGAGCACAACATCAGGACATAGGAAATATTACAATGCATGATAAGAAAGGTGTGAGCTCTACAGCAAGGCCTCTAACCCTTTGCCAGTGCCAAATACATAGGGCTTAACTCAGATCTGATCACAGCAGCAAATGTATTAGCTAAAACCATGTACACTGCAGGGGGGGGGGGTGTATAATATGTGCAGAGAGAGTTAGATTTTGGTGCGGTGTGTTCAAACTGAAATCTAAATTGCAGTGTAAAAACAAAACAGCCAGTATTTACCCTGCACACAAACAATATAACCCACCTAAATCTCTCTGCAAATGTTATATCTGCCCCCCCCCCCAACCCTGCAGTGCACATGGTTTTGCCCACTAGCTAACAAATTTGCTGCATCTGGGAATTACAGCAGCTTAATATTTCTTTTTACAGAAGGTTCAGCAAATTAAATTATTTAGTGAAATACTGTAATCATAACAGTTACAGGGATATTGTAGGTAGATTTATTGTCAGTGGATAAATGTAAAAATTAAACCCTTAGGCATAGTTCCAAAATGCTGTCATTGCAATCCAGATTTTAAGGATATCATGCTTGAGCACAGGTGACTTAATTAGAACTTCGGTCAATGTGAATTAACCATTGGACTCAACCATGGTTATCCTTAAAACCCAGGGGTCTATTTAAGATCGATCTTAATCGATGTTGGGCTTCCAGGTTGAAAAAAAAAACACACATTTACTAACATTTTAAAATTTATATAAAAAATCATCTGTTCGTAAATGCAGTGCACATGGTTTTGCCCAACTGCTAACAAAAATCCTGCTGCGATCAACTCAGAATTACCCCCCATGGCCCTCATTCCGAGTTGTTCGCTCGCAAGCTGCTTTTAGCAGCATTGCACACGCTAAGCTGCCGCCTACTGGGAGTGAATCTTAGCATCTTAAAATTGCGAACGAAAGATTTGCAATATTGCGATAAGACATCTCTGTGCAGTTTCTGAGTAGCTCGAGACTTACTCTGCCAGTGCGATCAGTTCAGTGCTTGTCGTTCCTGGTTTGACGTCACAAACACACCCAGCGTTCGCCCAGACACTCCTCCGTTTCTCCAGCCACTCCCGCGTTTTTCCCAGAAACGGTAGCATTTTTTCCCACACGCCCCTAAAACGGCCTGTTTCCGCCCAGAAACACCCACTTCCTGTCAATCACATTACGATCACCAGAACGATGAAAAAACCGTGAGTAATATTCCTAACTGCATAGCAAATTTACTTGGCGCAGTCGCAGTGTGAACATTGCGCATGCGCATTAAGCGGAAAATCGCTGCGATGCGAAGAAAATTACCGAGCGAACAACTCGGAATGACCACCTATGTGCACTGCAGGGAAGGCAGATTTAACATGTGCAGAGAAAGTTAGATTTGGGTGTGGTGTGTTCAATCTGCAATCTAATTTGCAGTGTAAAAATAAAGCAGTCAGTATTTACCCTGCACAGAAACAAAATAACTCACCCAAATCTAACTCTTTCTGCACATGTTATATCTGCCTCCCCTGCAGTACACATGGTTTTGCCCAACTGCTAACAAAATTCCTGCTGCGATCAACTTGGAATTACCCCCATCGATTGATGTTTTCACACTGCTCGTGTATATAAGACATAGGGCCTAATTCAGTTTGGATCGTAATACGCGTTCCAACCGCAAAAACTATGAAGAGGATGGGGGCATATACGCAGGGTCCATCCTGTGCGTGTGCCTACATTTTCTCCGGGTGCCCCGCAGAAAATGCGAATGCCTCTGCCTGTCAATCAGTAGAGGGCGTACCTTCGCAGGTATATCGCGATCATGAGCCATGTCTCCCATTTTTGTCATTATAGGTGCTCTGTGAGCTGCTGGCCATGCCCCAGCCCCTCTGTCTCCCGTGAATAGAGATTGAGGCTTATTCAGACCAGATCGCTTCAATTTATTTTCACCCAGCGGGCAATTTGGTTTGCACTGCACATGCGTATGCGCCACAATGCGTAAGTGCGACGGTCCGGAGATCACAAGAAGATTGACAAGAAGAGGGTGTTTGTGTGGGTGGCAACTGAATGTTTCTAGGGAGTGTCCGGAAAAACACTGGAGGGACCCGGCGTTTTGTGGGAGGATTTGTGACGTCACCTCAATGGCTGAGTAAGTGCTGAGCTGTGCAGCTCTTGTGCACATGTGATCACACACCTGCACAGCAAATTTTCCCTTCCGCTGTAGGCGACAACTACCTGATTACAGGGATGCAAAAAACACACCCTAGCGATCAGGTCTGAATTACCCACAATGTGCATATTTGCAGAGCAACAAGCTACAGGGAGCCTTCCACCCCCCCACCCCTTTCCCATGGGAAGGGGGGGGGGTTGTTTGGGTTAGCTGGACATTCCCCAAAAAAGTGACTGTCCTGCAAAAATTGGGATAGTTGGGAGGTATGTTCAAATACATTTATTGTTTTGCATGCAGGGTAAATACTGGCTTCTTTGACATTTAGCCACAAATGCTGCACAGCTGAATTACAGTATTACACTGCAATTAACAGTTATGCTAGGACATTCCCCCTCCCAAATCTACCTCTCTCTGCATGTTACATCTGTCCCACAGTGGCGTGCGGTGAGGTCAGTGGCTAGTGAGGCACTACAGCCATAATGTCCGCCGAATCCTGCCGATGACCCTTAGCCAATGCCCGCTACTGCCTCTGAGCCGATACCCGCTGCCACCGCCAATGGCTTACAAACTCGCCCACAATCAACTGACCCAGCCCTCCACCACTAATTTCTATCTCAGTCCGATGCCGCCAATGCCCGCTGCCTGCCTGCTCATTGTTCTCGTTATATATTATAAATTTTTAAAGAAAAAAAAAATGAGTGTTTGGGACTGGGAAGGGTGAGGGAGGAGGACATGAATGCAATTTTGTTGTCCAGGGCTTCCATTAACTTAAAGGAGAAGGGTCTGAATGGGTTAAAAAAATGCGTGAGGTCCCCCCTCCTTAGTATAACCAGCCTCGGGCTCTTTGAGCCGGTCCTGGTTATTTAAATACTGGGGGAAAAATTGGACAGGGGTTCCCCGTATTTAGACAACCAGCACCGGGCTCTTAGACCGGTCCAGGTTCCAAAAATACGTGGGACAATAGATGTAGGGGTCCCCCATATTTTTAAAACCAGCACCGGGCTCCACTAGCCAGAGAGATAATGCCACAGCCGGGGGACACTTTTATGTAGGTCCCTGCGGCCCTGGCATTACCCCTCCAACTAGTCACCCCTGGCCGGGGTTCCCTGGAGGAGTGGGGACCCCTTAAATCAAGAGGTTCCTCCCCTCGAGGCACCCAAGGGCCAGGGGTGAAGCCCGAGGCTGTCCCCAGCACCCCTGGGTGGTGGGTGCCGGGCTGATAGCCATGTGTGTAAAAAAAGAATATTGTTTTTTCGTTGTGGAACTACAAGGCCCAGCAAGCCTCCCCCGCTTGCTGGTACTTGGAGAACCTCAAGTACCAGCAGGCGGGGAAATAACGGGCTTGCTGGTACCTGTAGTTCTACAACAACACAAAATACCCAAATAAAAACACAAACACACACAGCGTGACAGTAAAATTATTGAGACAGGCTGTAGCATGTGGGTGCATGTAACCCTATAAAAGTGATGGATTGGGTGACTATTACAATACCCACTGTTGCTGTCTGAAAAATGATGGATTTATAGATTGCTCTGCCGAGACATGTTTTTTTCTAAAATGCACCACAGGTATGGATGGATAGTATACTTGACGACACAGAGGTAGGTAGAGCAGTGGCCTACTGTACCGTACTGCTATATATTATATTATTTATTATTATTATTATCCTTTATTTATATGGCGCCACAAGGGTTCCGCAGTGCCCAATTACAGAGTACATAAACAAATAATCAAACAGGAAAACAGCAACTTACAGTTGACGACAATATAGGACAAGTACAGGGTAAATAAACATAGCTACATCAGCAGATGACACTGGAATAAGTATCAGGTGGCAGAAGACTGCTGGATTTGGTGCAGCTGAAGATTATTAAAGTAAGAAAAGAGTAAGCACATGAGGGAAGAGGGCCCTGCTCGTGAGAGCTTACATTCTAAAAGGGAGGGGTAGACAGACAGGGGTGAGACAGATGGGGTACATAGAGAGCATGGAACAGAGGTTTAGGATGAGATTTGGCTGGGTTTGGTGAAGAAGTGGGTCTTGAGAGCCCGTTTGAAGTTTTGTAGAGAGGTGGAGAGTCTGAGGGGGAGAGGTAGGGAATTCCAGAGAAGTGGTGCAGCACGTGAAAAATCTTGGAGGTAGGAGTGGGAGGAAGTAATCCGTAGGCAGGAGAGTCGGTGTGCATTAGCAGAGCGAAGAGGACGGGTGGGAGTGTAAAGCGAGATAAGATCAGAGATGTAGATGGGAGAGGAGTGGGTGAGGGCTTTGTAAGCAAGTGTGAGAAGCTTGAAATGGATTCTGAAAGGGAAGGGGAGCCAGTGAAGGACTAGTAAGAGAGGAGAGGTGGACGTAGTGCGTTTGGTGAGGAAAATGAGCCGGGCAGCAGCATTGAGGATAGATTGGAGTGGAGAGAGGTATTTGTCAGGAATGCCAGTCAGGAAGAGATTACAGCAGTCCAGTCTGGAGATGACCAGTGAGTGGATAAGAGTCTTAGTAGCATCCTGGGTCAGAAAAAGTCTGATCCTGGAAATATTTTTTAGATGAAAACGGCAGGTTTGTGAGAGGTGCTGAATGTGTGGTTTGAAGGAGAGGGAGGAGTCAAGGATTACTCCAAGACAGCGCGCTTGGGGGGTAGAGGAGATAGTAGTGCCATCAATAGATAATGAGATTGTAGGAGGTGAGATTATGCGGGAGGGAGGGAAGATGATCAGCTCGGTCTTAGACATGTTAAGTTTAAGAAAGCGCTGGGACATCCAGGAAGAGATAGCAGAGAGACAGTTGAAGATACGAGTGAGGAGAGTAGGGGAGAGGTCTGGAGAGGAAAGATAGATTTGAGTGTCATCAGCATAGAGATGATATTGGAAACCAAAAGAACTAATGAGCTTACCTAGTGAGGACGTATAGAGAGAGAAGAGAAGAGGACCAAGGACAGAACCTTGGGGTACCCCTACAGTTAGTGGAAGTGAGGGGGAGGTGGAGTCATGAGAGGAGACAGAGAATGAACGGTCAGAAAGGTAGGACGACAACCAAGAGAGGGCAGTGTTACGCAGACCAATGGAGTGAAGGATTTGCAGTAGGAGAGGATGGTCCACAGTGTCAAAAGCAGCAGAGAGATCAAGTAGAATAAGTAGAGAGTAGTGTCCCTTAGATTTAGCAGCATGGAGGTCATTGCATACTTTTGTAAGGGCAGTTTCAGTGGAGTGGAGAGGACGGAAGCCAGACTGGAATGGGTCAAGCAGTGAGTGTGAGGAAAGAAAGGAAGTAAGGCGGTTGTAGACAATACGCTCAAGGAGTTTGGAGGCAAAAGGGAGGAGAGAGATGGGTCGGTAGTTGGAGAGAGTGTTTGGATCAAGGGTAGGTTTTTTAAGAATAGGAGAGATGAGAGCGTGCTTGAAGGCAGAGGGGACAGTGCCTGATGAGAGGGAGAGATTGAGAAGGTGGGAAAGATGGGAACAAGCAGAAGAAGAGAGGTGGCAAAGGAGGCGGGAGGGGATAGGGTCAAGTGGGGAGGTGGTGAGGGGACAGGAATGAATGAGGGCCATGACTTCCTCTCCAGATGCATGGGAGAAAGATGACAGAGTTGGTGCGAGGGATGGGGAGGGTTGGTAAGGGATGGGAGAAGGCTGGTTACTGATAGTCTGGTGTGATGTGATGTCCTGACGTATGGAGTCAATTTTGGATGTGAAGTAAGTGGCAAAGTCAAGAGCAGAGAGTGAGGAAGGGAGACGAGGTGGAGGTGGGCAGAGGAGTGAGTTGAGAGTGGCAAAGAGGCGCCGGGGGTTGGAAGACTGGGAGGAGATGAGGTTCTTGAAGTATGACTGTTTAGCAAGAGAAAGGGCAGCACTGAAGGATGAGAGCATAAGTTTGAAATGGAGGAAGTCTGCCTTAGAGCGTGATTTCCTCCAGTGTCGCTCAGCAGTACATGAGCATTTTTGCAGATATCTGGTGCATTTGGTGTGCCAGGGTTGAGGTGTTAATTTGCAAGGGTGAATAGTGGTTGGTGGAGCAACAGAGTCAAGAGCAGAAGTAAGGGAAGCATTGTATGTGGAAGTGGCTTGTTCAGGGCATGAGAGAGAGAGAATAGGAGAGAGAAGTGAGTCAAACAGGGAGGAAAGGAATGTGGTGTCAATAGCTTCAATGTTACGCTTAGTGATGGTAGCCTTAGGAGGTAGAGATGGGGAAGTCGAGAGAGATAGGTTGAAGGAGAGCAGGTGGTGGTCAGAGAGGGGAAATGGGGAGTTGGAAAAATCAGAAATATCACAGCGGTGAGTGAAGACCAGATCCAGTGAGCTCCCATTCACATGGGAGGGTGAGGAGGTCCACTGGGAGAGACCAAGTGAAGAGGTGAGGTTAAGGAGTTTAGAGGCAGGGGATTGTGTGGGGATGTCAATAGGGATGTTGAAATCGCCTAGGATAATGGTGGGAATGTCAGAAGAGAGGAAGTGAGGAAGCCAGTAAGCAAAGTTGTCGATGAATTTGGAAGCAGTGCCAGGGGGGCGGTAAATGACAGCTACTCTAAGATGGACTGGTTGGAAGAGGCATATGGCGTGGACCTCAAATGTAGAGAATATAAGGGATGGTTCTGGTGGTATGAGTTGGTAGGAGTAACTAGAAGGTAAAAGGACCCCAACACCACCCCCATGGCGACCCCCAGGTCGGGGTGTGTGTGTGAATGTAAGGCCCCCAGCAGAGAGAGCAGCAGCAGAAGTAGTGTCAGAGGGCATAATCCAAGTTTCAGTAATGGCTAGTAGGTGTAGGGAGTTGGAAATGAAAAGGTCATGAGTGGGGACCAGTTTGTTACAAACAGATCTGGCATTCCAGAGGGCACAGGATAGGGGGTATGAGTTTGTGGGAGAGATGTGAATTAGATTTTCAAGGTATGAAATGAGTCAAAAGCGTAGATAAAGTGGGTGCAGAAATGTATTTGGAGTGTAAGAAATGAAAGGATTGTGAGAGGTTTAAGAAGCAATGGTAATTATGTTAGATGTTTTAAGTGTTTGCAGGTAAAATTGCATTGGTGCAGCTGTGCTTAAAAAACAAAATTACAATAATACAGATACAGGCATTTGTAGGTGAAATGGATGGTTTATGAAATGTCCAAGTAAGGTAGTTCTGTGCTATGTAATCAGATGCAACAATCAGGAGGTGAGTGATCTGAGGAGTAAGTGACTCACATTTGTTATTAGTTCTTCAGTTTTCTTTGTTTTGTTAGATTGGTGTGCTTCTGTTTTCCTTCTTTTTCACTTCGATTGAACGCTGACTGAACACTGCTGTTATGTGTCAATTTTATCACGCTTTGATAAAAATGCACGCTTAGATCAATAAATGCACAGCCAAATGGCTTTGCACAGCCTACACCATTGGACTTAAGTAGAAGACTATTACAAGTGAAACCAATAATTGAAATCTGTAACCACACCCCACCCCCTCAAATGCCAGGCAATAAATTACCTTAAAAACAACAACCAGGCATTCCACAAAGATTAAACTGGGTCTATATCATTCAAAACTTTAAAAAAGTACTTAAAAATCACATACTATGCAATAATGTTTCAATTTGCATTACCCAGCAGAATTAGCTTTGCATATATAGATATAGTGCAGCAGAATATATTGGTGGTTGTAGTCAATTGTAATTACCTGTAGGTGACAAGAAGAGAAGAAACGTCAATTCACAATCAATATCAGCTGAAGATAAATTAACGCTGATTGAACGCTGCTGTTATGTGTCAATTTTATCACGCTTTGATAAAAATGCACGCTTGGATCAATAAATGCACAGCCAAACGGCTTTGCACAGCCTACACCATTGGACTTAAGTAGAAGACTATTACAAGTGAAACCAATAATTGAAATCTGTAACCACACCCCACCCCCTCAAATGCCAGGCAATAAATTACCTTAAAAACAACAACCAGGCATTCCACAAAGATTAAACTGGGTCTATATCATTCAAAACTTTAAAAAAGTACTTAAAAATCACATACTATGCAATAATGTTTCAATTTGCATTACCCAGCAGAATTAGCTTTGCATATATAGATACAGTGCAGCAGAATATATTGGTGGTTGTAGTCAATTGTAATTACTCAGCAGAATTAGCTTTTCATATATAGATATAGTGCAGCAGAATATATTGGTGGTTGTAGTCAATTGTAATTACCCAGCAGAATTAGCTTTGCAAATATAGATATAGTGCAGCAGAATATATTGGTGGTTGTAGAAAATGCGAATGCCTCTGCCTGTCAATCAGTAGAGGGCGTACCTTCGCAGGTATATCGCGATCATGAGCCATGTCTCCCATTTTTGTCATTATAGGTGCTCTGTGAGCTGCTGGCCATGCCCCAGCCCCTCTGTCTCCCGTGAATAGAGATTGAGGCTTATTCAGACCAGATCGTTTCAATTTATTTTCACCCAGCGGGCAATTTGGTTTGCACTGCACATGCGTATGCGCCACAATGCGCAGGGGGGTACCCGAGCAGCGACCCTCCCCAGCTCTAGCCCAACTCCTACTTACCTGCCAGGTGAGATACTATGATCATGTAGGTGCTTCTCCCAGGGCAAGGCTCACCCATTGCACTCTGGGTGTGCTGCCCCTGTGATTTCCCCAAATGTTGGAAACTTGACTGCATAATTTGTGTTTCCCCTGGTCGGCTCTCGTATAATTCAGATCTCTTTGTCTCAGGTCTCTCTCCAGCCTAGTTTGCTGTCTGTTTCCACTTCTCTTTTCTTGAGCCGCTCCCTTCTATGCCTTCCAACACACAATGCAAACTTCAGGTAGTGCTGCAGGGCCCTCACCCTTTTAACTGCCTCACAGAGCAGCTCTGGAGCTGTTACAGTGCCCAGCTGCTGCAGAGAAATCAGCTTGAATGCTTCAGGGGCTGGGGCATTGCCAACATGAGCCCCACACCGAAGGAGGGTGGGGGTGTTTAATGCGAACTAAGGGTCATCCAAGCGCTGCAAAAGGCCGCCATGCCCTGCATACCCCTTTTCTCTTTTCATATGCAGATGAGGGTTCCAGCCAACTTTGGCCCACTGCTTGGATGACATCACCATATGCAAATCCATCTGCTGTAGGCCTTCCCCCAGGAATGCTTGCACTAGTTGTTGCATTTGGTTTGTTGTTTGGGGGTGCTTCAGTATTAGGCAGCCTTCTGCCCTCCCATGTTCATCTGAAAATATGTGTTCTCCCTGCAGTTGTTGTCCCCAGATGAGAGTTCCCTTGTGCTGCCTCAGTTGAATCTCCTTTACTTGACAGAGATGTGCCTGAGCAGCGGCCCTCCCCAGCCCTATCTCAAATCATACTTATTTTGCATAGGAGATACCATGGTCAAGAAGATTGTTCTCCCAGGGTGAGGGTCATTCATTGCATTCTGGGTATGCTGACCCCTGTGATTTCCCCAAATGTGGGAAACTTGGCTGCATTATTTGTAGTAGTGGGGGACTGTGTTTGTGCTTTCCTCTGGTCAGCTCTGGTAAAAGTCAGATTTTTTTGTCTCATTTCTTCCTCTAGCCTTATTCTTCTTTTGAGAGTTCCCTTGTGCTGCCTCAGTTGGATCTCCTTCACTTGACAGAAGGGTGCTTGAGCAGCGACCCTCCCCAGCTATAGCCCAACTCCTACTTACCTGCCAGGTTAGATACTATGATCATGAAGCTGCTTCTCCCAGGGCAAGGCTCACCCATTGCACTCTGGGTGTGCTGCTCCTGCGATTTCCCCAAATGTGGGACACTTGACTGCATAATTTGTGTTTCCCCTGGTCGGCTCTCGTATAATTCAGATCTCTTTGTCTCAGGTCTCTCTCCAGCCTAGTTTGCTGTCTGTTTCCACTTCTCTTTTCTTGAGCCGCTCCCTTCTATGCCCTTGCGCACTATCCTGACTTCTCCCGTCTGCTTACTTTGTGCCTTCCAATGCACAATGCGAACTACAGGTAGTGCTGCAGGACCCACACCCTTTTACTTGCCTTACAGAGCAGCTCTGGAGCTGTTACAGTGCCCAGCTGCTGCAAGAAATCAGCTTGAATGCTTCAGGGGCTGGGGCATTGCCAACATGAGCCCCACACCGAAGGAGGGTGGGGGTGTTTAATGCGAACTAAGGGTCATCCAAGCGCCACAAAAGGCCGCCATGCCCTGCATACCCCTTTTCTCTTTTCATATGCAGATGAGGGTTCCAGCCAACTTTGGCCCACTGCTTGGATGACATCACTGTATGCAAATCCGTCTTCTGCAGACCTTCCCCCAGGAATGCTTGTACTAGTTGTTGCATTTGGTTTGTTGTTTGGGGGTGCTTCAGTATTAGGCAGCCTTCTGCCCTCCCATGTTCATTTGAAAATATGTGTTCTCCCTGCAGTTGTTGTCCCCAGATGAGAGTTCCCTTGTGCTGCCTCAGTTGAATCTCCTTTACTTGACAGAGATATGCCTGAGCAGCGGCCCTCCCCAGCCCTATCCCAAATCATACTTATTTTGCATAGGAGTTACCATGGTCATGAAGATTGTTCTCCCAGGGTGAGGTTCATTCATTGCATTCTGGGTATGCTGACCCCTGTGATTTCCCCAAATGTGGGAAACTCGACTGCATTATTTGTGGTAGTGGGGGACTGTGTTTGTGCTTTCCTCTGGTCAGCTCTGGTAAAAGTCAGATTTCTTTGTCTCAGATCTTCCTCTAGCCTTGTTCTTCTTTCGAGAGTTCCCTTGTGCTGCCTCAGTTGGATCTCCTTCACTTGACAGGGGGGTGCCCGAGCAGCGACCCTCCCCAGCTCTAGCCCAACTCCTACTTACCTGCCAGGTGAGATACTATGATCAGGAAGGTGCTTCTCCCAGGGCAAGGCTCACCCATTGCACTCTGGGTGTGCTGCTCCTGCGATTTCCCCAAATGTGGGACACTTGACTGCATAATTTGTGTTTCCTCTGGTCGGCTCTCGTATAATTCAGATCTCTTTGTCTCAGGTCTCTCTCCAGCCTAGTTTGCTGTCTGTTTCCACTTCTCTTTTCTTGAGCCGCTCCCTTCTATGCCCTTGCGCACTATCCTGACTTCTCCCGTCTGCTTACTTTGTGCCTTCCAACGCACAATGCGAACTACAGGTAGTGCTGCAGGGCCCACACCCTTTTAGTTGCCTTACAGAGCAGCTCTGGAGCTGTTACAGTGCCCAGCTGCTGCAAGAAATCAGCTGGAATGCTTCAGGGGCTGGGGCATTGCCAACATGAGCCCCACACCGAAGGAGGGTGGGGGTGTTTAATGCGAACTAAGGGTCATCCAAGCGCAGCAAAAGGCCGCCATGCCCTGCATACCCCTTTTCTCTTTTCATATGCAGATGAGGGTTCCAGCCAACTTTGGCCCACTGCTTGGATGACATCACTGTATGCAAATCCGTCTTCTGCAGACCTTCCCCCAGGAATGCTTGTACTAGTTGTTGCATTTGGTTTGTTGTTTGGGGGTGCTTCAGTATTAGGCAGCCTTCTGCCCTCCCATGTTCATTTGAAAATATGTGTTCTCCCTGCAGTTGTTGTCCCCAGATGAGAGTTCCCTTGTGCTGCCTCAGTTGAATCTTCTTTACTTGACAGATATATGCCTGAGCAGCGGCCCTCCCCAGCCCTATCCCAAATCATACTTATTTTGCATAGGAGATACCATGGTCATGAAGATTGTTCTCCCAGGGTGAGGTTCATTCATTGCATTCTGGGTATGCTGACCCCTGTGATTTCCCCAAATGTGGGAAACTCGACTGCATTATTTGTGATAGTGGGGGACTGTGTTTGTGCTTTCCTCTGGTCAGCTCTGGTAAAAGTCAGATTTCTTTGTCTCAGATCTTCCTCTAGCCTTGTTCTTCTTTCGAGAGTTCCCTTGTGCTGCCTCAGTTGGATCTCCTTCACTTGACTGGGGGGTGCCCGAGCAGCGACCCTCCCCAGCTCTAGCCCAACTCCTACTTACCTGCCAGGTGAGATACTATGATCAGGAAGTTGCTACTCCCAGTGCAAGGCTCACCCATTGCACTCTGGGTGTGCTGCTCCTGCGATTTCCCCAAATGTGGGAAACTTGACTGCATAATTTGTGTTTCCCCTGGTCGGCTCTCGTATAATTCAGATCTCTTTGTCTCAGGTCTCTCTCCAGCCTAGTTTGCTGTCTGTTTCCACTTCTCTTTTCTTGAGCCGCTCCCTTCTATGCCCTTGCGCACTATCCTGACTTCTCCCGTCTGCTTACTTTGTGCTTTCCAATGCACAATGCAAACTACAGGTAGTGCTGCAGGGCCCACACCCTTTTACTTGCCTTACAGAGCAGCTCTGGGGATGTTACAGTGCCCAGCTGCTGCAAGAAATCAGCTTGAATGCTTCAGGGGCTGGGGCATAGCCAACATGAGCCCCACACCGAAGGAGGGTGGAGGTGTTTAATGCGAACTAGGGGTCATCCAAGCGCCGCAAAAGGCCGCCATGCCCTGCACGCACCTTTTCTCTTTTCATATGCAGACGAGGGTTGAAGCCAACTTTGACCCACTGCTTGGATGGCATTACCATATGCAAATCAATCTGCTGCAGGCCTTCCCCCAGGAATGCTTGCACTAGTTGTTGCATTTGGTTTGTTGTTTGGGGGTGCTTCAGTATTAGGCAGCCTTCTGCCCTCCCATGTTCATCTGAAAATATGTGTTCTCCCTGCAGTTGTTGTCCCCAGATGAGAGTTCCCTTGTGCTGCCTCAGTTGAATCTCCTTTACTTGACAGAGATGTGCCTGAGCAGCGGACCTCCCTAGCCCTATCTCAAATCATACTTATTTTGCATAGGAGATACCATGGTCAAGAAGATTGTTCCCCCAGGGTGAGGGTCATTCATTGCATTCTGGGTATGCTGACCCCTGTGATTTCCCCAAATGTGGGAAACTTGACTGCATTATTTGTAGTAGTGGGGGACTGTGTTTGTGCTTTCCTCTGGTCAGCTCTGGTAAAAGTCAGATTTCTTTGTCTCATTTCTTCCTCTAGCCTTATTCTTCTTTTGAGAGTTCCCTTGTGCTGCCTCAGTTGGATCTCCTTCACTTGACAGAGGGGTGCTTGAGCAGCGACCCTCCCCAGCTATAGCCCAACTCCTACTTACCTGCCAGGTGAGATACTATGATCATGAAGGTGCTTCTCCCAGGGCAAGGCTCACCCATTGCACTCTGGGTGTGCTGCTCCTGCGATTTCCCCAAATGTGTGACACTTGACTGCATAATTTGTGTTTCCCCTGGTCGGCTCTCGTATAATTCAGATCTCTTTGTCTCAGGTCTCTCTCCAGCCTAGTTTGCTGTCTGTTTCCACTTCTCTTTTCTTGAGCCGCTCCCTTCTATGCCCTTGCGCACTATCCTGACTTCTCCCGTCTGCTTACTTTGTGCCTTCCAATGCACAATGCGAACTACAGGTAGTGCTGCAGGACCCACACCCTTTAACTTGCCTTACAGAGCAGCTATGGAGCTGTTACAGTGCCCAGATGCTGCAAGAAATCAGCTTGAATGCTTCAGGGGCTGGGGCATTGCCAACATGAGCCCCACACCGAAGGAGGGTGGGGGTGTTTAATGCGAACTAAGGGTCATCCAAGCGCCGCAAAAGGCCGCCATGCCCTGCATACCCCTTTTCTCTTTTCATATGCAGATGAGGGTTCCAGCCAACTTTGGCCCACTGCTTGGATGACATCACTGTATGCAAATCCGTCTTCTGCAGACCTTCCCCCAGGAATGCTTGTACTAGTTGTTGCATTTGGTTTGTTGTTTGGGGGTGCTTCAGTATTAGGCAGCCTTCTGCCCTCCCATGTTCATTTGAAAATATGTGTTCTCCCTGCAGTTGTTGTCCCCAGATGAGAGTTCCCTTGTGTTGCCTCAGTTGAATCTCCTTTACTTGACAGAGATGTGCCTGAGCAGCGGCCCTCCCCAGCCCTATCCCAAATCATACTTATTTTGCATAGGAGATACCATGGTCATGAAAATTGTTCTCCCAGGGTGAGGTTCATTCATTGCATTCTGGGTATGCTGACCCCTGTGATTTCCCCAAATGTGGGAAACTCGACTGCATTATTTGTGGTAGTGGGGGACTGTGTTTGTGCTTTCCTCTGGTCAGCTCTGGTAAAAGTCAGATTTCTTTGTCTCAGATCTTCCTCTAGCCTTGTTCTTCTTTCGAGAGTTCCCTTGTGCTGCCTCAGTTGGATCTCCTTCACTTGACAGGGGGGTGCCCGAGCAGCGACCCTCCCCAGCTCTAGCCCAACTCCTACTTACCTGCCAGGTGAGATACTATGATCATGAAGGTGCTTCTCCCAGGGCAAGGCTCACCCATTGCACTCTGGGTGTGCTGCCCCTGTGATTTCCCCAAATGTGGGAAACTTGACTGCATAATTTGTGTTTCCACTGGTCGGCTTTCATATAATTCAGATCTCTTTGTCTAAGGTCTCTCTCCAGCCTAGTTTGCTGTCTGTTTCCACTTCTTTTTTTTTGAGCCCCTCCCTTCTATACCCTTGTGCACTATCCTGACTTCTCCTGTCTGCTTACTTTGTGCCTTCCAATGCACAATGCAAACTACAGGTAGTGCTGCATGGCCCACAACCTGTTACTTGCCTTACAGAGCAGCTCTGGAGCTGTTACAGTGCCAAGCTGCTGCAAGAAATCAGCTTGAATGCTGGGGCATTGCCAACATGAGCCCCACACCGAAGGAGGGTGGGGGTGTTTAATGCGAACTAAGGGTCATCCAAGCGCCGCAAAAGGCCGCCATGCCCTGCATACCCCTTTTCTCTTTTCATATGCAGATGAGGGTTCCAGCCAACTTTGGCCCACTGCTTGGATGACATCACTGTATGCAAATCCGTCTTCTGCAGACCTTCCCCCAGGAATGCTTGTACTAGTTGTTGCATTTGGTTTGTTGTTTGGGGGTGCTTCAGTATTAGGCAGCCTTCTGCCCTCCCATGTTCATTTGAAAATATGTATTCTCCCTGCAGTTGTTGTCCCCAGATGAGAGTTCCCTTGTGCTGCCTCAGTTGAATCTCCTTTACTTGACAGAGATATGCCTGAGCAGCGGCCCTCCCCAGCCCTATCCCAAATCATACTTATTTTGCATAGGAGATACCATGGTCATGAAGATTGTTCTCCCAGGGTGAGGTTCATTCATTGCATTCTGGGTATGCTGACCCCTGTGATTTCCCCAAATGTGGGAAACTCGACTGCATTATTTGTGGTAGTGGGGGACTGTGTTTGTGCTTTCCTCTGGTCAGCTCTGGTAAAAGTCAGATTTCTTTGTCTCAGATCTTCCTCTAGCCTTGTTCTTCTTTCGAGAGTTCCCTTGTGCTGCCTCAGTTGGATCTCCTTCACTTGACAGGGGGGTGCCCGAGCAGCGACCCTCCCCAGCTCTAGCCCAACTCCTACTTACCTGCCAGGTGAGATACTATGATCATGTAGGTGCTTCTCCCAGGGCAAGGCTCACCCATTGCACTCTGGGTGTGCTGCCCCTTTGAATTCCCCAAATGTGGGAAACTTGACTGCATAATTTGTGTTTCCCCTGGTCGGCTCTCATATAATTCAGATCTCTTTGTCTCAGGTCTCTCTCCTGCCTAGTTTGCTGACTGTTTCCACTTCTCTTTTCTTGAGCCGCTCCCTTCTATGCCCTTGCGCACTACCCTGACTTCTCCCGTCTGCTTACTTTGTGCCTTCCAACGCACAATGCGAACTACAGGTAGTGCTGCAGGGCCCACACCCTTTTAGTTGCCTTACAGAGCAGCTCTGGAGCTGTTACAGTGCCCAGCTGCTGCAAGAAATCAGCTTGAATGCTTCAGGGGCTGGGGCATGGCCAACATGAGCCCCACACCGAAGGAGGGTGGGGGTGTTTAATGCGAACTAGGGGTCATCCAAGCGCAGCAAAAGGCCGCCATGCCCTGCATACCCCTTTTCTCTTTTCATATGCAGATAAGGGTTCCAGCCAACTTTGGCCCACTGCTTGGATGACATCACCGTATGCAATTCCATCTTCTGCAGACCTTCCCCAAGGAATGCTTGTACTAGTTGTTGCATTTGGTTTGTTGTTTGGGGGTGCTTCAGTATTAGGCAGCCTTCTGCCCTCCCATGTTCATCTGAAAATATGTGTTCTCCCTGCAGTTGTTGTCCCCAGATGAGAGTTCCCTTGTGCTGCCTCAGTTGAATCTCCTTTACTTGACAAGGGAGGCATTTTGGATTTTTTCTTTGGGTACCCCTACACCTGATGGTCTGATTGAGAGCATCGAACTGAACAACATTGGCAGTCTCTGAAGATTTTATCTATTGATTTACCTAATATATTATTTATTGAATATCCATTTATTGTATGTTTAATAAATAAACAAAATTATTAGAAGTAGCTATTTTGGGAACAGCATTCCTCTTAGTATGAAACTGTATAATCCTGTTGTGTGTGTTCCTTTAAAGTTCTTTAGTAAAATCCACTAGTAATGATGAACATCAGATTTCTTCCTCCATCCTCTTTTTACACTTTCTCTTGGTTCTATATATATATATATTTTTTATTTTTTTATTTTTTTTCCCTCCTTCTCCCAAAAGGCCCCCCTCCCTCCCCCCCCCCCTCCCTGTTTTAAATTTTTACATCTTTAAATCTTTAAATCTTCGAATCCTTAAATTGTCTGTTTAATAATTATTCTTTCTTCAATTCTTTTTGTTGTTTAAGCAGCAATGTAATTATTCCAGGGGTTAAAATAATGAAATATAGAAATAATATTAACAAAAATTAAAGGTAAAAATGAATTGATAGAATGATCCCATTAAAAGTAAATAAATAATATGGATGTTAAGCTGAGCGGGTTGGATTCGAACATGGGACTCGCTGCATAGAGTGCAGGTGATGTTTCCCCTGCGCCACAAGAGCTGCTTTAGTAGTGTGTTGGATTTATGTTACCCTAAAAGGTTTTATATAAGTAAATGGGGATCCTTAGTGCTGGGTCTCTGAATTATGTGTATGTGATTATAGAGATGAGGTATTGATTGAAAGATTAGAGGTTAATCTGTATATAGATTATATATTTTCTGTTATTTTTTAAACCACCTTGTTGCTTATTTTATTATTATTTTTAATCACCATGTTGCTTATTTTTATATTATGAAATGCCTTTATATGTGCAATTGCAATTAGAAAGTTGTTCCATATGTGAGTCATTACATGTATGCATCCAATTAGTACATGTATATATCCAATCAACTAATTAGTAATGCTATTGGTCCGGTGCATTTTAAAAAGAGCCTGCTAGGCTGCTGATGTATCCTCTGACGAAACCGCTCTTGGATAACAGCGGAGAAACGCGTAAGGAAGGTGACTACCAGACACTCTGATTGCTGAGATATAAGCCCATTCATGAACGAGCTACATCACGGCGGACGTCTGATGTAAAGACAGCGGTGAAGGGGAAAAAGCAATTTGAGACCGAGCAAAAGGAGGTCTCTACCCCACGGCAGGGAGGAATATCCCGACCGCGAGTGCCAATAAGATCCAGCCACGGTTAACGACTGAGGCAGCATAAGGAAACTCTCATCTGGGGACAACAACTGCAGGGAGAACACATATTTTCAGATGAACATGGGAGGGCAGAAGGCTGCCTAATACTGAAGCACCCCCAAACAACAAACCAAATGCAACAACTAGTGCAAGCATTCCTGGGGGAAGGCCTGCAGCAGATGGATTTGCATATGGTGATGTCATCCAAGCAGTGGGTCAAAGTTGGCGTCAACCCTCGTCTGCATATGAAAAGAGAAAAGGGGCGTGCAGGGCATGGCGGCCTTTTGCGGCGCTTGGATGACCCCTAGTTCACATTAAACACCTCCACCCTCCTTCGGTGTGGGGCTCATGTTGGCTATGCCCCAGCCCCTGAAGCATTCAAGCTGATTTCTTGCAGCAGCTGGGCACTGTAACAGCTCCAGAGCTGCTCTGTAAGGCAAGTAAAAGGGCGTGGGCCCTGCAGCACTACCTGTAGTTTGTATTGTGCGTTGGAAGGCACAAAGTAAGCAGACTGGAGAAGTCAGGATAGTGAGCAAGGGCATAGAAGGGAGTGGCTCAAGAAAAGAGAAGTGGAAACAGACAGCAAACTAGGCTGGAGAGAGACCTGAGACAAAGAGATCTATATTATACGAGAGCCGACCAGGGGAAACACAAATTATGCAGTCAAGTGTCCAACATTTGGGGAAACCGCAGGAGCAGCACACCCAGAGTGCAATGGGTGAGCCTTGCCCTGGGAGAAGCACCTTCATGATCATAGTATCTCACCTGGCAGGTAAGTAGGAGTTGGGCTAGAGCTGGGGAGGGTCGCTGCTCGGGCACCCCCCTGTCAAGTGAAGGAGATCCAACTGAGGCAGCACAAGGGAACTCTCGAAAGAAGAACAAGGCTAGAGGAAGATCTGAGATAAAGAAATCTGACTTTTACCAGAGCTGACCAGAGGAAAGCACAAACACAGTACCTCACTACCACAAATAATGCAGTCCAGTTTCCCACATTTGGGGAAATCACAGGGATCAGCATACCCAGAATGCAATGAATGAACCTCACCCTGGGAGAACAATCTTCATGACCATGGTATCTCCTATGCAAAATAAGTATGATTTGAGATAGGGCTGGGGAGGGCTGCTGCTCAGGCACATCTCTGTCAAGAATTTATAAAGTCTATACATATATATAACCAAATGTCAATATATATATATATATAGAACCCAGCGCTCCTATCAAAACTTATCTATTTCACCAATTTGTTGCTTATTTAATCTTTATACATCTATTAATTTTTACCATATATTATAAAATACTCTAGGGCAGGGGTGTCAAACCCATTGGCCGCATGCCGCCCCCAATGCATCATTTTGTGGCCCACAGGCCGGGGTCCGACAGGGGTCCTTTTGTGGCCCGATCACCTTGCTTAGAGCGAGGGCAGGAGAGTGCAGCCAGAGTCTTTGCTTTCTATGTGCGGCACCATCTTCCCGAAGAGATCACCGGGAAGATAGTGCCCCTTCCACTGGCTACAGCACAGGTATACTGGGGTGGGGTAGCAAACTGGGGGCCCCAATGGGCCCCTCCAGCAGTCCCTCTACCAAAACACGTCTTTTGGTGGTTTTGCGGTGTTGTTATAACTACATGGTGACGATACTGTAGCACAGAGATTTTCAACCATTTACAACTCACGTCACACAGAACAAGATTTAAATATTGACAAGGCACACTGAAATATAATGGTGATGCATGGTGCAGTATCGTGTCCTAGGATGTCATGTCGCAGCTTCTCCATAGGTAACGCCTGAACAGGCCCGGTGACAGGGGGGACAAAGGGGACACTTGTTCAGGGCTCCAAGTATTAAGAACAGAAATAATGGGGCCACAGTGCCAATATTGCTTTTTAAAGTGTATCCACCAACTGCTCAATTTAAGCAGGAAAACAATTAACAGGCCAACTAAACCCTCCCCCCTCCTTTTACCCCATCACTTTGTCCAGTCCCTGTGGTCCATACTGTATTGCCATTATTATGCATGTTGCTGTGCTGGCCCTTTTCTGAATGTCCCTGCCACCGCCACCGAAGAGCTGGATAGCCCAGTATGAAAACCACCTGCCGGCCTCACTGACGGTCCGAGTCAAAGGCTCCATTTTTTTTTAAAGATCCCTCTGCCAAGTTAAGGGGGGGTTGAGGGGGCCCCAGAGATATCAGTGTACTGGGCCCCGAGATTTCTGTTGCTGACCCTGACCCTCAGGGGCGTATCTACCCCTTGGCCAGGATGGCACTTGCCAGGGGCACCATCCAGCTGTGCCAACCGTGGCTAAGGGATAGAGTTCTGCTGTCTCAAAAGGGCGCTATGGCAATCAGCGTGGGACTGACCAATTAGACGGTGAGGGAAGGATACTGAAATTGTCCCAACCCTGTTACAGTTTGAAACGCCCCTCAACTGCTGTCCACTGCTTCACTCCTAGCTCTGCCCCTTTGAAATTATTAATCCCTACCCCCCGGTAGGCGGAGTTCTCCAGGCCCATACTCAGGAGTCACCACTGCTGTACATTATGTGCCGGTTGTAGAGGCTGAGCGGGGAACATCAGAGAACGCCACAAATTACACAGTGGGCAAGGAGATGGCTGGAGACAGCTGCACAGCCATGCCTTGCAAGTTCGAGAGAGCTGTTGAATTTCAGCACTTCAAGTCAGAGCCTGCTGCCCAAGCAGTCCGTGACAGTTAGTGTCGAGGAGGGGGGGATTTGTGCATGTGTGCTATCAGTGTGTGTGTGGGGGGGTGGAGGATGTGTGTGACTGTGAGGGAGCTGTCAGTGTCAGTGGGGAGAGGAGCAGGAGGGAGTTGTCAGTGTGTGGAAGTGATGAGAGTTGTCAGTACTGGGGAAATGTGTGTGTGTGTGTGTGTGTGTACTAGATTTAGGAGTGTGTGTTTGTGAGAGGTTTCAGTTGGGGAATTAGAGTTCATACAGTAATTAAATGTTTTCATATTGAGAACTACATCTCCCAGCATATACAGTGTGCTGGAGATGCTAACAAGCTTTATTTAAAAGTTTAAAAAACATTGCTTTTATGACTGCAATGGTTAAAAAGGGAGAGCTATAAATCAATTTATCAGTGAATGATCGCAGTTTGAGCTGTTACATTTTACTGAACCACCTATCCCTCCACACTCACTACCTGTCCTCAGGATACATTTACCATCCCGGCAGACGGTATACCGGCGGTCATTTGACCGATGTTGGAATCCTGACACCACTTGGGAGACTGGTGCCGGCACACAGACAGCCAACATCCCGTAGGCGAGTATTGGAGGGAGGGTTAGGACCGGGGGAGGGGGTGTTAGGGAAGGCACTAGGAGGTGGGTTAGTCCTAGCTGCCACCCCCTGAGGGTTAGCCCTATCCGCCACCCCCCCCCAGAGGGTTAGGATTAGGATTAGGTATCATGTGACTGCTGGAATCCCGAGCGCCGGATGCCATACCCAACCCCCTTTACTTTTTCAGGCATTTCTATCTCTCCTCTCTCTATGGTGTTCCGATTGCCCACTTTCCCTTGTGCTTTTCTCTCTCTCTCTCTCTCCTTTGTTTAGAGCATCAGTTTCTGTAGTCCACTTTATCCTTATTTTCTCTAACGTCCTAAGTGGATGCTGGGGACTCCGTAAGGACCATGGGGAATAGCGGCTCCGCAGGAGACTGGGCACATCTAAAGAAAGCTTTAGGACTAGCTGGTGTGCACTGGCTCCTCCCCCTATGACCCTCCTCCAAGCCTCAGTTAGATTTCTGTGCCCGACGAGAAGGGTGCACACTAGGGGCTCTCCTGAGCTTCTTAGTGAAAGTTTTAGTTTAGGTTTGTTATTTTCAGTGAGACCTGCTGGCAACAGGCTCACTGCATCGAGGGACTAAGGGGAGAAGAAGGGAACTCACCTGCGTGCAGAGTGGATTGGGCTTCTTGGCTACTGGACATTAGCTCCAGAGGGACGATCACAGGTCCAGCCTGGATGGGTCCCGGAGCCGCGCCGCCGGCCCCCTTACAGAGCCAGAAGAGCGAAGAGGTCCGGAAAAATCGGCGGCAGAAGACGTTCCTGTCTTCAATAAGGTAGCGCACAGCACTGCAGCTGTGCGCCATTGCTCTCAGCACACTTCATACTCCGGTCACTGAGGGTGCAGGGCGCTGGGGGGGGCGCCCTGAGACGCAATAAAACACGACAGAAATACCTTACATGGCAAAAAATACATCACATATAGCTCCTGGGCTATATGGATGCATTTAACCCCTGCCAAAATATACAAAAAACCGGGAGATAAGGCCGCCGGAAAGGGGGCGGAGCCTATCTCCTCAGCACACTGGCGCCATTTTCCCTCACAGCTCAGTTGGAGGGAAGCTCCCCTGGCTCTCCCCTGCAGTCACTACACTACAGAAAGGGTTAAAAAAGAGAGGGGGGCACTAATTAGGCGCAGTATTAAAACATACAGCAGCTATAAGGGGAAAAACACTTATATAAGGTTATCCCTGTATATATATAGCGCTCTGGTGTGTGCTGGCATACTCTCCCTCTGTCTCCCCAAAGGGCTAGTGGGGTCCTGTCCTCTATCAGAGCATTCCCTGTGTGTGTGCTGTGTGTCGGTACGTTTGTGTCGACATATATGAGGAGAAAAATGATGTGGAGACGGAGCAGAGTGTCTGTAACAGTGATGTCACCCCCTAGGGGGTCGACACCTGAGTGGATGTACTGTTGAAAATTACGTGACAGTGTCAGCTCTATATAAAAACAGTGGTTGACATGAGACAGCCGGCTACTCAGCTTGTGCCTGTCCAGACGTCTCATAGGCCGTCAGGGGCTCTAAAGCGGCCGTTACCTCAGATGGCAGATACAGACGCCGACACGGATACTGACTCCTGTGTCGACGGTGAAGAGACAACCGTGATTTCCAGTAGGGCCACACGTTACATGATTGATACAATGGAAAATGTTTTTATACATTTCTGATAATACGAGTACCACCAAAAAGGGGTATTATGTTCGGTGGGGGAAAAACTACCTGTAGTTTTCCTAAATCTGAAAAATAAAATGAGGTGTGTGATGATGCGTGGGTTTCCCCCCGATAACACTTGATAATTTCTTAAAAAGTATTGGCTGCATACCCTTTCCCGCCAGAGGTTAGGGTGCGTTGGGAAACACCCCCTAGGGGGGATAAGGCGCTCACACGCTTGTAAGAACAAGGGCTCTACCCTCTCATGAGATGGCCGCCCTTAAGGATCCTGCTGATAGAAAGCAGGAGGGTATCCAAAAATGTATTTACACACATACTGGTGTTATACTGCGACCAGCTATCGCCTCAGCCTGGAGGTGCAGTGCTGGGTTGGCATGGTCGGATTCCCTGACTGGAAATATTGATATCCTAGATAAGGATAGTATATTATTGCCTATAGAGCATTTAAAAGATGCATTTCTATATATGCATGATGCACAGCGGAATAATTGCCGACTGGCATCAAGTATAAGTGCGTTGTCCAATTCTACCAGTAAAATGGTCAGGTGATGCGGATTCCAAACGGCATTTGGAAGTATTGCCTTTGAAAGGGGACATTTGGGGTCGTCCTTTAGACCTGGTGGCCACGGCAACAGCTGGGAAATCCACGTTTGTACCCCAGGTCGCCTCTCAAAATAAGACGCCGTATTATCAGGCGCAGTCCTTTGTTGGCAAGCGGACAAAAGGTTCCTCTTTTCTGCTCGTGACAGACGGAGAGGAAAAAGGCTGCAGAGATCAGCCAGTTCCCAGGAACAGAAACCCTTTCCCGCCTCTGCCAAGCCCTCAGTATGACGCTAGGGCTATACAAGCTCAGGCACGGTGGGGGCCCGTTCTCAATGAATTTCAGTGCGCAGTGGGCTCACTCGCAAGTAGACCCCTGGATCCTTCAGGTAATATCTCAGGGGTACATATTGGAATTCGAGACGTCTCCCCCTCGCCGTTTCCAAAAGTTGGCTTTACCGACGTCTCCCTCTGACAGGGAGGCAGTTTTGGAAGCCATTCACAAGCTGTATTCCCAGCAGGTGATAATCAAGGTACCCCTCCTGCAACAGGGAACGGGGTATTATTCCACACTATTGTGGTACCGAAGCCAGACGGCTCGGTGAGACCGATTCTAAATCTAAAATCTAAAATCTTTGAACACTTACATACAGAGGTTCAAATTCAAGATTGAGTCACTCAGAGTAGTGATTGCGAACCTGGAAGAAGGGGACTACATGATGTCTCGGGACATCAAGGATGCTTACCTTCATGTCAAAATTTACCCTTCTCACCAAGGGTACCTCAGGTTATGGTACAGAACTGTCACTATCAGTTCAGACGCTGCCGTAGGGATGGTCCACGGCACCCCGGGTCTTTACCAAGGTAATGGACGAAATGATATCCCTTCGAAGGAAGGGAATTTTAGTTATCCCTTACTTGGACGATTCCCTGATAAGGGTAAGATCCAGGGAACAGTTGGAGGTCGGTGTAGCACTATCTCAGGTAGTGTTGCGGCAGCACGATTGGATTCTCAATATTCCAAAATCGCTGCTGGTTCCGACGACTTGTCTTCTGTTTCCTAGGGATGATCCTGGACACAGTCCAGAAAAAAGGTGTTTCTCCCGGAAGAGAAAGCCAGGGAGTTATCCGAGCTAATCAGGAACCTCCTAAAACCGAACCAAGTCTCAGTGCATCAATGCACAAGGGTTCTGGGAAAAAATGATGGCTTCATACGAAGCAATCCCATTCGTTAGATTCCACGCAAGAACTTTCCAGTGGAACCTACTGGACAAATGGTCCGGGTCGCATTTTCAGATGCATCAGCGGATAACCCTGTCACCAAGGACAAGGGTATCCATCCTGTGGTGGTTGCAGAGTGCTCATCTTCTAGAGGGCTGCAGATTCGGCATTCAGGACTGGGTCCTGGTGACCACGGATGCCAGCCTGCGAGGCTGGGGAGCAGTCACACAGGGAAGGAATATCCAGGGCTTAGGGTCAAGCCGGGATACATCACTTCACATAAATATCCTGAAGCTAAGGGCCATTTACAATGCTCTAAGCTTAGCAAGACCTCTGCTTCAAGGTCAGCCGGTGTTGATCCAGTCGGACAACATCATGGCAGTCACCCACGTAAACAGACAGGGTGGCACAAGAAGCAGGAGGGCAATGGCAGAAGCTGCAAGGATTCTTCGCTGGGCGGAAAATCATGTGATAGCACTGTCAATAGTATTCATTCCGGGAGTGGACAACTGGGAAGCAGACTTCCTCAGCACGACCTCCACCCGGGAGAGTGGGGACTTCACCCAGAAGTCGTCCACATGATTAAAAAACTCGACAGGTATTGCGCCAGGTCAAGAGACCCTCAGGCAATAGTTGTAGACGCTCTGGTAACACCGTGGGTGTACCAGTCAGTATATGTGTTCCCTCCTCTGCCTCTCATACCCAAGGTACTGAGATTGATAAGATGGAGAGGAGAAAGCACTATATTCGTGGCTCCGGATTGGCCAAGAAGGACTTGGTAACCGGAACTTCAAGAGATGCTCACGGAGGATCCGTGGCCTCTACCTCTAAGAAGGGACCTGCTCCAGCAAGGACCCTGTCTGTTCCAAGACTTACCGCGGCTGCGTTTGACGGCATGGCGGTTGAACACCGGATCCTGAAGGAAAAAAGGCATTCCGGATGAAGTCATCCCTATCCTGATCAATAGCCAGGAAGGATGTAACCGCAAAAAACATTATCACCGCAATTGGCGAAAATATGTTGCGTAGTGCGAGGCCAGTAAGGCCCGACGGAGGAAATTCAACTGGGTCGATTCCTACATTTCCTGCAAACAGGAGTGTTTATGGGCCTGAAATTGGGGTCCATTAAGGTTCAGATTTCGGCCCTGTCAATTTTCTTCCAAAAAAGAACTAGCTTCAGTCCCTGAAGTTTAGACGTTTGTAAAAGGGGTACTGCATATACAGCCTCCTTTTGTGCCTCCAGTGGCAATTTGGGATCTCAATGTAGTTTGGGTTCCAAAAGTCACATTGGTTTGAACCACTTAAATCTGTGGAGTTAAAATATCTCACATGGAAAGTGGTCATGCTGTTGGCCCTGGCCTCGGCCAGGCGCGTGTCAGAATTGGCGGCTTTATCCTGTGAAAGCCCTTATCTGATTTTCCATTCGGACAGGGCGGAATTGAGGACTCGTCCTCAGTTTCTCCCTAAGGTGGTTCCAGCGTTTTCACCTGAACCAACCTATTGTGGTGCCTGCGGCTACTAGGGACTTGGAGGAATCCAGGTTGCTGGATGTTGTCAGGGCCCTGAAAAAGATGTTTCCAGGACGGCTGGAGTCAGGAAATCTGACTCGCTGTTTATCCTGTATGCACCCAACATGCTGGGTGTTTCTGCTTCTAAGCAGACTATTGCTCGTTGGATTGTAGTGCAATTCAGCTTGCACATTCTGTGGCAGGCCTGCCACAGCTAAAATCTGTAAAAGCCCGTTCCACAAGGAAAGTGGGCTCATCTTGGGCGGCTGCCCGAGGGGTCTCGGCTTTACAACTTTGCCGAGCAGCTACTTGGTCAGGGGCAAACACGTTTGCTAAATTCTACAAATTTGATACCCTGGCTGAGGAGGACCTGGAGTTCTCTCATTCGGTGCTGCAGAGTCATCCGCACTCTCCCGCCCGTTTGGGAGCTTTGGTATAATCCCCATGGTCCTTACGGAGTCCCCAGCATCCACTTAGGACGTTAGAGAAAATAAGAATTTACTTACCGATAATTCTATTTCTCATAGTCCGTAGTGGATGCTGGGTGCCCATCCCAAGTGCGGATTGTCTGCAATACTTGTACATAGTTATTGTTACAAAAATCGGGTTATTATTGTTGGGAGCCATCTTTTCAGAGGCTCCTCTGTTATCATACTGTTAACTGGGTTCAGATCACAAGTTATACGGTGTGATCGGTGTGGCTGGTATGAGTCTTACCCGGGATTCAAAATCCTTCCTTATTGTGTACGCTCGTCCGGGCACAGTATCCTAACTGAGGCTTGGAGGAGGGTCATAGGGGGAGGAGCCAGTGCACACCAGCTAGTCCTAAAGCTTTCTTTAGATGTGCCCAGTCTCCTGCGGAGCCGCTATTCCCCATGGTCCTTACGGAGTCACCAGCATCCACTACGGACTATGAGAAATAGAATTATCGGTAAGTAAATTCTTATTTTTTCCAGTGTTTCACTATCTCTCTGATGTATGGTCTAGAGGGATCAGTAATGCATTGTACTGTATAGAGGCGTCAGGGATGTAGCGTAGGGTATAGAGGCGTCAGGGATGTAGCGTAGGTTATAGAGGCATCAGGAATGTAGCGTAGGGAATAGAGGCATCAGGGATGTAGCGTAGGGTATAGAGGCGTCAGGGATGTAGCATAGGGAATAGAGGCGTCAGGGATGTAGCGTAGGGAATAGAGGCGTCTGGGATTTAGCTTAGGGAATATAGGCATCAGGGATGTACTAGCAGGTATATAGAGGTCAGTGTACTGTATAGAGGGTAGAGATGAGCGGGTTCGGTTCCTCGGAATCCGAACCCGCCCGAACTTCAGGTTTTTTTACACGGGGCCGAGCGACTCGGATCTTCCCGCCTTGCTCGGTTAACCCGAGCGCGCCCGAACGTCATCATCCCGCTGTCGGATTCTCGCGAGGCTCGTATTCTATCGCGAGACTCGGATTCTATATAAGGAGCCGCGCGTCGCCGCCATTTTCACACGTGCATTGAGATTGATAGGGAGAGGACGTGGCTGGCGTCCTCTCCGTTTAGACTAGAGTACTAGAGAGAGACACAAATTTTGGGGAGCATATTATTAGGAGGAGTACTACTTGCTGCTGATAGTGTGACCAGTGACCACCAGTTTAATTAATCCGTTCTCTGCCTGAAAAAAAACGATACACAGTGTGACACAGTCACATACCATATCTGTGCTCAGCCCAGTGTGCTGCATTATATGTAATACTGTATATCATTATCTGACTGTGCTGAGTGCTCACTGCTCACACAGCTTAATTGTGGGGGAGACTGGGGAGCAGTTATAGCAGGAGTACATATTTTAAGTACAGTGCACACTTTTGCTGCCAGAGTGCCACTGCCAGTGTGACTGACCAGTGACCACTGACCACCAGTATTGTGATTGTCTGCTGACCACCAGTATATTGTGATTGTCTGCCTGAAAAAGTAAAACACTCGTCGTGTGGTGTTTTTATAAACGCATTCTGCAGACAGTGTCCAGCAGGTCCGTCATTACATAATATATACCTGTCCGGCTGCAGTACTAGTGTGATATATATATATATTTTAATTTTATCTCATTATCATCCAGTCTATATTAGCAGCAGACACAGTACGGTAGTCCACGGCTGTAGCTACCTCTGTGTCGGCAGTCGCTCGTCCATCCATAATTGTATACCACCTACCCGTGGTTTTTTTTTTTTCTATCTTCTTGATACTAGTAGCTTACTTTAGGAGTCTGCAGTGCTGAGTCTGACAGACAGTGTCCAGCAGGTCCGTCATTACATAATATATACCTGTCCGGCTGCAGTACTAGTGTGATATATAATATATATATATTTTAATTTTATCTCATTATCATCCAGTCTATATTAGCAGCAGACACAGTACGGTAGTCCACGGCTGTAGCTACCTCTGTGTCGGCAGTCGCTCGTCCATCCATAATTGTATACCACCTACCTGTGGTTTTTTTTTTTTCTATCTTCTTGATACTAGTAGCTTACTTTAGGAGTCTGCAGTGCTGACAGACAGTGTCCAGCAGGTCCGTCATTACATAATATATACCTGTCCGGCTGCAGTACTAGTGTGATATATATATATATATATATATTTTAATTTTATCTCATTATCATCCAGTCTATATTAGCAGCAGACACAGTACGGTAGTCCACGGCTGTAGCTACCTCTGTGTCGGCAGTCGCTCGTCCATCCATAATTGTATACCACCTACCCGTGGTTTTTTTTTTTTCTATCTTTTTGATACTAGTAGCTTACTTTAGGAGTCTGCAGTGCTGACAGACAGTGTCCAGCAGGTCCGTCATTACATAATATATACCTGTCCGGCTGCAGTACTAGTGTGATATATATATATATATTAATTTTATCTCATTATCATCCAGTCTATATTAGCAGCAGACACAGTACGGTAGTCCACGGCTGTAGTTACCTCTGTGTCGGCAGTCGCTCGTCCATCCATAATTGTATACCACCTACCCGTGGTTTTTTTTTTTCTATCTTCTTGATACTAGTAGCTTACTTTAGGAGTCTGCAGTGCTGACAGACAGTGTCCAGCAGGTCCGTCATTACATAATATATACCTGTCCGGCTGCAGTACTAGTGTGATATATATATATATATATATATTTTAATTTTATCTCATTATCATCCAGTCTATATTAGCAGCAGACACAGGCCCTCATTCCGAGTTGATCGCTCGCAAGGTGATTTTAGCAGAGTTACACACGCTAAGCCGCCGCCTACTGGGAGTGAATCTTAGCTTCTTAAAATTGCGACCGATGTATTCGCAATATTGCGATTACAAACTACTTAGCAGTTTCAGAGTAGCTTCAGACTTACTCGGCATCTGCGATCAGTTCAGTGCTTGTCGTTCCTGGTTTGACGTCATAAACACACCCAGCGTTCGCCCAGACACTCCTCCGTTTCTCCGGCCACTCCTGCGTTTTTTCTGGAAACGGTAGCGTTTTTAACCACACGCCCCTGAAACGCCGTGTTTCCGCCCAGTAACACCCATTTCCTGTCAATCACATTACGATCGCCGGAGCGAAGAAAAAGCCGTGAGTAAAAATACTATCTTCATTGTTAAATTACTTGGCGCAGTCGCAGTGCGAATATTGCGCATGCGTACTAAGCGGAATTTCACTGCGATGCGATGAAATATACCGAGCGAACGACTCGGAATGAGGGCCACAGTACGGTAGTCCACGGCTGTAGCTACCTCTGTGTCGGCAGTCGCTCGTCATCCATAAGTATACTAGTATCCATCCATCTCCATTGTTTACCTGAGGTGCCTTTTAGTTGTGCCTATTAAAATATGGAGAACAAAAATGTTGAGGTTCCAAAAATAGGGAAAGATCAAGATCGACTTCCACCTCGTGCTGAAGCTGCTGCCACTAGTCATGGCCGAGACGATGAAATGCCAGCAACGTTGTCTGCCAAGGCCGATGCCCAATGTCATAGTACAGAGCATGTAAAATCCAAAACACCAAATATCAGTAAAAAAAGAACTCAAAAATCTAAAATAAAATTGTCGGAGGAGAAGCGTAAACTTGCCAATATGCCATTTACCACACGGAGTGGCAAGGAACGGCTGAGGCCCTGGCCTATGTTCATGGCTAGTGGTTCAGCTTCACATGAGGATGGAAGCACTCAGCCTCTCGCTAGAAAAATGAAAAGACTCAAGCTGGCAAAAGCACAGCAAAGAACTGTGCGTTCTTCGAAATCCCAAATCCACAAGGAGAGTCCAATTGTGTCGGTTGCGATGCCTGACCTTCCCAACACTGGACGTGAAGAGCATGCGCCTTCCACCATTTGCACGCCCCCTGCAAGTGCTGGAAGGAGCACCCGCAGTCCAGTTCCTGATAGTCAGATTGAAGATGTCAGTGTTGAAGTACACCAGGATGAGGAGGATATGGGTGTTGCTGGCGCTGGGGAGGAAATTGACCAGGAGGATTCTGATGGTGAGGTGGTTTGTTTAAGTCAGGCACCCGGGGAGACACCTGTTGTCTGTGGGAGGAATATGGCCATTGACATGCCTGGTGAAAATACCAAAAAAATCAGCTCTTCGGTGTGGAAGTATTTCAACAGAAATGCGGACAACAGGTGTCAAGCCGTGTGTTGCCTTTGTCAAGCTATAATAAGTAGGGGTAAGGACGTTAACCACCTCGGAACATCCTCCCTTATACGTCACCTGCAGCGCATTCATAATAAGTCAGTGACAAGTTCAAAAACTTTGGGCGACAGCGGAAGCAGTCCACTGACCAGTAAATCCCTTCCTCTTGTAACCAAGCTCACGCAAACCACCCCACCAACTCCCTCAGTGTCAATTTCCTCCTTCCCCAGGAATGCCAATAGTCCTGCAGGCCATGTCACTGGCAATTCTGACGAGTCCTCTCCTGCCTGGGATTCCTCCGATGCATCCTTGCGTGTAACGCCTACTGCTGCTGGCGCTGCTGTTGTTGCTGCTGGGAGTCGATGGTCATCCCAGAGGGGAAGTCGTAAGCCCACTTTTACTACTTCCACCAAGCAATTGACTGTCCAACAGTCCTTTGCGAGGAAGATGAAATATCACAGCAGTCATCCTGTTGCAAAGCGGATAACTGAGGCCTTGACAACTATGTTGGTGTTAGACGTGCGTCCGGTATCCGCCGTTAGTTCACAGGGAACTAGACAATTTCTTGAGGTAGTGTGCCCCCGTTACCAAATACCATCTAGGTTCCACTTCTCTAGGCAGGCGATACCGAGAATGTACACGGACGTCAGAAAAAGACTCACCAGTGTCCTAAAAAATGCAGCTGTACCCAATGTCCACTTAACCACGGACATGTGGACAAGTGGAGCAGGGCAGGGTCAGGACTATATAACTGTGACAGCCCACTGGGTAGATGTATGGACTCCCGCCGCAAGAACAGCAGCGGCGGCACCAGTAGCAGCATCTCGCAAACGCCAACTATTTCCTAGGCAGGCTACGCTTTGTATCACCGGTTTCCAGAATACGCACACAGCTGAAAACCTCTTACGGCAACTGAGGAAGATCATCGCGGAAGGGCTTACCCCAATTGGACTCTCCTGTGGATTTGTGGCATCGGACAACGCCAGCAATATTGTGTGTGCATAAAATATGGGCAAATTCCAGCACGTCCCATGTTTTGCACATACCTTGAATTTGGTGGTGCAGAATTATTTAAAAAACGAGAGGGGCATGCAAGAGATGCTGTCGGTGGCCAGAAGAATTGCGGGACACTTTCGGCGTACAGGCACCACGTACAGAAGACTGGAGCAACACCAAAAACGCCTGAACCTGCCCTGCCATCATCTGAAGCAAGAAGTGGTAACGAGGTGGAATTCAACCCTATATATGCTTCAGAGGTTGGAGGAGCAGCAAAAGGCCATTCAAGCCTATACAATTGAGCACGATATAGGAGGTGGAATGCACCTGTCTCAAGCGCAGTGGAGAATGATTTCAACGTTGTGCAAGGTTCTGCTGCCCTTTGAACTTGCCACACGTGAAGTCAGTTCAGACACTGCCAGCCTGAGTCAGGTCATTCCCCTCATCAGGCTTTTGCAGAAGAAGCTGGAGACATTGAAGGAGGAGCTAACACAGAGCGATTCCGCTAGGCATGTGGGACTTGTGGATGGAGCCCTTAATTCGCTTAACAAGGATTCACGGGTGGTCAATCCGTTGAAATCAGAGCACTACATTTTGGCCACCGTGCTCGATCCTAGATTTAAAACCTACCTTGGATCTCTCTTCCGGCACACACAAGTCTGCTGGGGTTCAAAGACCTGCTGGTGAGAAAATTGTCAAGTCAAGCGGAACGCGACCTGTCAACATCTCCTCCTTCACATTCTCCCGCAACTGGGGGTGCGAGGAAAAGGCTCAGAATTCCGAGCCCACCCGCTGGCGGTGATGCAGGGCAGTCTGGAGCGACTGCTGATGCTGACATCTGGTCCGGACTGAAGGACCTGACAACGATTACGGAGTCGGACATGTCGTCTACTGGCACTGCATATGATTCTCTCCCCATTGAAAGAATGGTGGAGGATTATATGAGTGACCGCATCCAAGTAGGCACGTCAGACAGTCCGTACTTATACTGGCAGGAAAAAGAGGCAATTTGGAGGCCCTTGCACAAACTGGCTTTATTCTACCTAAGTTGCCCTCCCACAAGTGTGTACTCCGAAAGAGTGTTTAGTGCCGCCGCTCACCTTGTCAGCAATCGGCGTATGAGGTTACTTCCAGAAAATGTGGAGAAGATGATGTTCATTAAAATGAATTATAATCAATTCCTCCGTGGAGACATTGACCAGCAGCAATTGCCTCCACAAAGTACACAGGGAGCTGAGATGGTGGATTCCAGTGGGGACGAATTGATAATCTGTGAGGAGGGGGATGTACACGGTGATATATCGGAGGATGATGATGAGGTGGACATCTTGCCTCTGTAGAGCCAGTTTGTGCAAGGAGAGATTAATTGCTTCTTTTTTGGTGGGGGTCCAAACCAACCCGTCATTTCAGTCACAGTCGTGTGGCAGACCCTGTCACTGAAATTATGGGTTGGTTGGTTAAAGTGTGCATGTCCTGTTTATACAACATAAGGGTGGGTGGGAGGGCCCAAGGACAATTCCATCTTGCACCTCTTTTTTCTTTCATTTTTCTTTGCGTCATGTGCTGTTTGGGGAGTATTTTTTTGAAGGGCCATCCTGCGTGACACTGCAGTGCCACTCCTAGATGGGCCAGGTGTTTGTGTCGGCCACTAGGGTCGCTTATCTTACTCACACAGCTACCTCATTGCGCCTCTTTTTTTCTTTGCGTCATGTGCTGTTTGGGGAGTGTTTTTTGGAAGGGCCATCCTGCGTGACACTGCAGTGCCACTCCTAGATGGGCCAGGTGTTTGTGTCGGCCACTAGGGTCGCTTATCTTACTCACACAGCTACCTCATTGCGCCTCTTTTTTTCTTTGCATCATATGCTGTTTGGGGAGTGTTTTTTGGAAGGGCCATCCTACGTGACACTGCAGTGCCACTCCTAGATGGGCCAGGTGTTTGTGTCGGCCGCTAGGGTCGCTTAGCTTACTCACACAGCTACCTCATTGCGCCTCTTTTTTTCTTTGCGTCTTGTGCTGTTTGGGGAGTGTTTTTTGGAAGGGCCATCCTGCGTGACACTGCAGTGCCACTCCAAGATGGGCCAGGTGTTTGTGTCGGCCACTAGGGTCGCTTAGCTTAGTCATCCAGCGACCTCGGTGCAAATTTTAGGACTAAAAATAATATTGTGAGGTGTGAGGCGTTCAGAATAGACTGAAAATGAGTGGAAATTATGGTTTTTGAGGTTAATAATACTTTGGGATCAAAATGACCCCCAAATTCTATGATTTAAGCTGTTTTTTAGTGTTTTTTGAAAAAAACACCCGAATCCAAAACACACCCGAATCCGACAAAAAAAATTTGGTGAGATTTTGCCAAAACGCGGTCGAACCCAAAACACGGCCGCGGAACCGAACCCAAAACCAAAACACAAAACCCGAAAAATTTCAAGTGCACATCTCTAATAGAGGGGTCAGTAATGCAGTGATGGTTATAGAAAGGTCAGTGATGTAGTGTAGGGTATAGAGGGGTCAGTTATGTAGTGTGGGGTAAAGAGGGGTCAGTAAAGATACTAAGCTGAAGTACTTAGAACTAGAGATGAGCGCCTGAAATTTTTCGGGTTTTGTGTTTTGGTTTTGGGTTCGGTTCCGCGGCCGTGTTTTGGGTTCGAACGCGTTTTGGCAAAACCTCACCGAATTATTTTTGTCGGATTCGGGTGTGTTTTGGATTCGGGTGTTTTTTTCCAAAAACACTAAAAAACAGCTTAAATCATAGAATTTGGGGGTCATTTTGATCCCAAAGTATTATTAACCTCAAAAACCATAATTTACACTCATTTTCAGTCTATTCTGAATACCTCACACCTCACAATATTATTTTTAGTCCTAAAATTTGCACCGAGGTCGCTGTGTGAGTAAGATAAGCGACCCTAGTGGCCGACACAAACACCGGGCCCATCTAGGAGTGGCACTGCAGTGTCACGCAGGATGTCCCTTCCAAAAAACCCTCCCCAAACAGCACATGACGCAAAGAAAAAAAGAGGCGCAATGAGGTAGCTGTGTGAGTAAGATTAGCGACCCTAGTGGCCGACACAAACACCGGGCCCATCTAGGAGTGGCACTGCAGTGTCACGCAGGATGGCCCTTCCAAAAAACCCTCCCCAAACAGCACATGACGCAAAGAAAAAAAGAGGCGCAATGAGGTAGCTGACTGTGTGAGTAAGATTAGCGACCCTAGTGGCCGACACAAACACCGGGCACATCTAGGAGTGGCACTGCAGTGTCACGCAGGATGTCCCTTCCAAAAAACCCTCCCCAAACAGCACATGACGCAAAGAAAAAAAGAGGCGCAATGAGGTAGCTGTGTGAGTAAGATTAGCGACCCTAGTGGCCGACACAAACACCGGGCCCATCTAGGAGTGGCACTGCAGTGTCACGCAGGATGTCCCTTCCAAAAAACCCTCCCCAATCAGCACATGATGCAAAGAAAAAGAAAAGAAAAAAGAGGTGCAAGATGGAATTATCCTTGGGCCCTCCCACCCACCCTTATGTTGTATAAACAAAACAGGACATGCACACTTTAACCAACCCATCATTTCAGTGACAGGGTCTGCCACACGACTGTGACTGATATGACGGGTTGGTTTGGACCCCCCCCAAAAAAGAAGCAATTAATCTCTCCTTGCACAAACTGGCTCTACAGAGGCAAGATTTCCACCTCATCTTCACCCTCCGATATATCACCGTGTACATCCCCCTCCTCACAGATTATCAATTCGTCCCCACTGGAATCCACCATCTCAGCTCCCTGTGTACTTTGTGGAGGCAATTGCTGCTGGTCAATGTCTCCGCGGAGGAATTGATTATAATTCATTTTAATGAACATCATCTTCTCCACATTTTCTGGATGTAACCTCGTACGCCGATTGCTGACAAGGTGAGCGGCGGCACTAAACACTCTTTCGGAGTACACACTTGTGGGAGGGCAACTTAGGTAGAATAAAGCCAGTTTGTGCAAGGGCCTCCAAATTGCCTCTTTTTCCTGCCAGTATAAGTACGGACTGTGTGACGTGCCTACTTGGATGCGGTCACTCATATAATCCTCCACCATTCTATCAATGTTGAGAGAATCATATGCAGTGACAGTAGACGACATGTCCGTAATCGTTGTCAGGTCCTTCAGTCCGGACCAGATGTCAGCATCAGCAGTCGCTCCAGACTGCCCTGCATCACCGCCAGCGGGTGGGCTCGGAATTCTGAGCCTTTTCCTCGCACCCCCAGTTGCGGGAGAATGTGAAGGAGGAGATGTTGACAGGTCGCGTTCCGCTTGACTTGACAATTTTGTCACCAGCAGGTCTTTCAACCCCAGCAGACCTGTGTCTGCCGGAAAGAGAGATCCAAGGTAGGCTTTAAATCTAGGATCGAGCACGGTGGCCAAAATGTAGTGCTCTGATTTCAACAGATTGACCACCCGTGAATCCTTGTTAAGCGAATTAAGGGCTGCATCCACAAGTCCCACATGCCTAGCGGAATCGCTCCGTGTTAGCTCCTCCTTCAATGCCTCCAGCTTCTTCTGCAAAAGCCTGATGAGGGGAATGACCTGACTCAGGCTGGCAGTGTCTGAACTGACTTCACGTGTGGCAAGTTCAAAGGGCATCAGAACCTTGCACAACGTTGAAATCATTCTCCACTGCACTTGAGACAGGTGCATTCCACCTACTATATCGTGCTCAATTGTATAGGCTTGAATGGCCTTTTGCTGCTCCTCCAACCTCTGAAGCATATAGAGGGTTGAATTCCACCTCGTTACCACTTCTTGCTTCAGATGATGGCAGGGCAGGTTCAGTAGTTTTTGGTGGTGCTCCAGTTTTCTGTACGTGGTGCCTGTACGCCGAAAGTGTCCCGCAATTCTTCTGGCCACCGACAGCATCTCTTTTCACGCCCCTGTCGTTTTTTAAAAAATTCTGCACCACCAAATTCAAGGTATGTGCAAAACATGGGACGTGCTGGAATTGGCCCAGATTTAATGCACACACAATATTGCTGGCGTTGTCCGATGCCACAAATCCACAGGAGAGTCCAATTGGGGTAAGCCATTCCGCGATGATCTTCCTCAGTTGCCGTAAGAGGTTTTCAGCTGTGTGCGTATTCTGGAAAGCGGTGATACAAAGCGTAGCCTGCCTAGGAAAGAGTTGGCATTTGCGAGATGCTGCTACTGGTGCCGCCGCTGCTGTTCTTGCGGCGGGAGTCCATACATCTACCCAGTGGGCTGTCACAGTCATATAGTCCTGACCCTGCCCTGCTCCACTTGTCCACATGTCCATGGTTAAGTGGACATTGGGTACAGCTGCATTTTTTAGGACACTGGTGACTCTTTTTCTGAGGTCTGTGTACATTTTCGGTATCGCCTGCCTAGAGAAATGGAACCTAGATGGTATTTGGTACCGGGGACACAGTACCTCCAACAAGTCTCTAGTTGGCTCTGCAGTAATGATGGATACCGGAACCACGTTTCTCACCACCCAGGATGCCAAGGCCTCAGTTATCCGCTTTGCAGTAGGATGACTGCTGTGATATTTCATCTTCCTCGCAAAGGACTGTTGAACAGTCAATTGCTTACTGGAAGTAGTACAAGTGGGCTTACGACTTCCCCTCTGGGATGACCATCGACTCCCAGCGGCAACAACAGCAGCGCCAGCAGCAGTAGGCGTTACACGCAAGGATGCATCGGAGGAATCCCAGGCAGGAGAGGACTCGTCAGACTTGCCAGTGACATGGCCTGCAGGACTATTGGCATTCCTGGGGAAGGAGGAAATTGACACTGAGGGAGTTGGTGGGGTGGTTTGCGTGAGCTTGGTTACAAGAGGAAGGGATTTACTGGTCAGTGGACTGCTTCCGCTGTCACCCAAAGTTTTTGAACTTGTCACTGACTTATTATGAATGCGCTGCAGGTGACGTATAAGGGAGGATGTTCCGAGGTGGTTAACGTCCTTACCCCTACTTATTACAGCTTGACAAAGGGAACACACGGCTTGACACCTGTTGTCCGCATTTCTGGTGAAATACCTCCACACCGAAGAGCTGATTTTTTTGGTATTTTCACCTGGCATGTCAACGGCCATATTCCTCCCACGGACAACAGGTGTCTCCCCGGGTGCCTGACTTAAACAAACCACCTCACCATCAGAATCCTTCTGGTCAATTTCCTCCCCAGCGCCAGCAACACCCATATCCTCCTCATCCTGGTGTACTTCAACACTGACATCTTCAATCTGACTATCAGGAACTGGACTGCGGGTGCTCCTTCCAGCACTTGCAGGGGGCATGCAAATAGTGGAAGGCGCATGCTCTTCACGTCCAGTGTTGGGAAGGTCAGGCATCGCAAACGACACAATTGGACTCTCCTTGTGGATTTGGGATTTCAAAGAACGCACAGTTCTTTGCGGTGCTTTTGCCAGCTTGAGTCTTTTCAGTTTTCTAGCGAGAGGCTGAGTGCTTCCATCCTCATGTGAAGCTGAACCACTAGCCATGAACATAGGCCAGGGCCTCAGCCGTTCCTTGCCACTCCGTGTGGTAAATGGCATATTGGCAAGTTTACGCTTCTCCTCCGACAATTTTATTTTAGGTTTTGGAGTCCTTTTTTTTCTGATATTTGGTGTTTTGGATTTGACATGATCTGTACTATGACATTGGGCATCGGCCTTGGCAGACGACGTTGCTGGCATTTCATCGTCTCGGCCATGACTAGTGGCAGCAGCTTCAGCACGAGGTGGAAGTGGATCTTGATCTTTCCCTAATTTTGGAACCTCAACTTTTTTGTTCTCCATATTTTATAGGCAGAACTAAAAGGCACCTCAGGTAAACAATGGAGATGGATGGATTGGATACTAGTATACAATTATGGACGGACTGCCACGGTTAGGTGGTATAAAAAAACCACGGTTAGGTGGTATATATTGTAATACAATTATGGATGGACGGACTGCCTGCCGTGTGCCGACACAGAGGTAGCCACAGCCGTGAACTACCGCACTGTACACTGGTTGATAAAGAGATAGTAGTATACTCGTAACAACTAGTATGACTGACTATGACGGTATAAAGAATGAAAAAAAAACCACGGTTAGGTGGTATATATTATAATACAATTATGGATGGACGGACTGCCTGCCGACTGCCGACACAGAGGTAGCCACAGCCGTGAACTACCGCACTGTACACTGGTTGATAAAGAGATAGTAGTATACTCGTAACAACTAGTATGACACTATGACGGTATAAAGAATGAAAAAAAAACCACGGTTAGGTGGTATATATTATAATAATACAATTATGGATGGACGGACTGCCTGCCGAGTTCCGACACAGAGGTAGCCACAGCCGTGAACTACCGCACTGTACACTGGTTGATAAAGAGATAGTAGTATACTCGTAACAACTAGTATGACTGACTATGACGGTATAAAGAATGAAAAAAAAACCACGGTTAGGTGGTATATATTGTAATACAATTATGGATGGATTGACTGCCTGCCGAGTTCCGACACAGAGGTAGCCACAGCCGTGAACTACCGCACTGTACACTGGTTGATAAAGAGATAGTAGTATACTCGTAACAACTAGTATGACTGACTATGACGGTATAAAGAATGAAAAAAAAACCACGGTTAGGTGGTTTATATTGTAATACAATTATGGATGGACGGACTGCCTGCCGAGTTCCGACACAGAGGTAGCCACAGCCGTGAACTACCGCACTGTACACTGGTTGATAAAGAGATAGTAGTATACTCGTAACAACTAGTATGACTGACTATGACGGTATAAAGAATGAAAAAAAAACCACGGTTAGGTGGTATATATTATAATACAATTATGGATGGACGGACTGCCTGCCGACTGCCGACACAGAGGTAGCCACAGCCGTGAACTACCGCACTGTACACTGGTTGATAAAGAGATAGTAGTATACTCGTAACAACTAGTATGACACTATGACGGTATAAAGAATGAAAAAAAAACCACGGTTAGGTGGTATATATTATAATACAATTATGGATGGACGGACTGCCTGCCGACTGCCGACACAGAGGTAGCCACAGCCGTGAACTACCGCACTGTACACTGGTTGATAAAGAGATAGTAGTATACTCGTAACAACTAGTATGACACTATGACGGTATAAAGAATGAAAAAAAAACCACGGTTAGGTGGTATATATTATAATACAATTATGGATGGACGGACTGCCTGCCGAGTGCCGACACAGAGGTAGCCACAGCCGTGAACTACCGCACTGTACACTGGTTGATAAAGAGATAGTAGTATACTCGTAACAACTAGTATGACTGACTATGACGGTATAAAGAATGAAAAAAAAACCACGGTTAGGTGGTATATATTATAATACAATTATGGATGGACGGACTGCCTGCCGACTGCCGACACAGAGGTAGCCACAGCCGTGAACTACCGCACTGTACACTGGTTGATAAAGAGATAGTAGTATACTCGTAACAACTAGTATGACACTATGACGGTATAAAGAATGAAAAAAAACCCACGGTTAGGTGGTATATATTATAATACAATTATGGATGGACGGACTGCCTGCCGACTGCCGACACAGAGGTAGCCACAGCCGTGAACTACCGCACTGTACACTGGTTGATAAAGAGATAGTAGTATACTCGTAACAACTAGTATGACACTATGACGGTATAAAGAATGAAAAAAAAACCACGGTTAGGTGGTATATATTATAATAATACAATTATGGATGGACGGACTGCCTGCCGACTGCCGACACAGAGGTAGCCACAGCCGTGAACTACCGCACTGTACACTGGTTGATAAAGAGATAGTAGTATACTCGTAACAACTAGTATGACTATGACGACGGTATAAAGAAAGAAAAAAAAATACCACGGTTAGGTGGTATATAATTATACAATTATGGATGGACGGACTGCCTGCCGAGTGCCGACTGCCGACACAGAGGTAGCCACAGCCGTGAACTACCGCACTGTACTGTGTCTGCTGCTAATATAGACTGGTTGATAAAGAGATAGTATACAACAATATACTACTATACTGGTGGTCAGGCACTGGTCACCACTAGTCACACTGGCAGTGGCACTCCTGCAGCAAAAGTGTGCACTGTTTAATTTTAAATTAATATAATATTATGTACTCCTGGCTCCTGCTATAACAACCTGCAGTGCTCCCCAGTCTCCCCCACAATTATTATAAGCTTTTATACATTGATGTGCAGCACACTGGGCTGAGCTGAGTGCACACAGACTGAGTCACACTGTGTGACTGCTGTGTATCGTTTTTTTCAGGCAGAGAACGGATATAGCAGAGAACGGATATATTAAATAAAAGTTAACTTAACAACAACTGCACTGGTCACTGTGGTAAACTCTGTCTGCACAATCTCTCTCTCTCTCTCTCTCTTCTAATCTATTCTAATGGAGAGGACGCCAGCCACGTCCTCTCCCTATCAATCTCAATGCACGTGTGAAAATGGCGGCGACGCGCGGCTCCTTATATAGAATCCGAGTCTCGCGAGAATCCGACAGCGTCATGATGACGTTCGGGCGCGCTCGGGTTAACCGAGCAAGGCGGGAAGATCCGAGTCGCTCGGACCCGTGAAAAAAAAGTGAAGTTCGTGCGGGTTCGGATTCAAAGAAACCGAACCCGCTCATCTCTACTTAGAACACTTCTTGAATTAAGACACAACCTGCAAGAAAAAGTATGCAATATGGGTGAAAAGGCAAATGTCAAAGGTCTGATACAAGTGACCAGCTCCACACCTTGCACCACATAGCGTTATGTTAAACTGGGATATGTTCTTTTTTGGTGTGTGTGTGTGTGTGTGTGTGTGTGTGTGTGTGTGTGTATGTGTGTGTGTGTGGGGGGGGGGGGGGGGGGGGGGTGCCAAAGGAAATTTTTGCCATTGGCTCCTTTGGTCTAGAACCAGCCCTGATCACAAAATATTTTTGTCTGAGCAGACTGGACACTGATCAGCGTTGGCTCATTCTCAGCCCCCCGCCCAGCCTCTGCTGCCAACAGACTGCTATTAGCTAGTTAACCTTCTGCCTTCCCTATCTATGACACAGACTGCTGCTAATGCTACCAGAATGTTCCCAGTGGCTTCACACCAACAGTGAATCCCAGCCGATGATGTAGGGCAGCGTGTGGGGGAGGGGGTCAGTTGCTGTGGCTCCAACATGGTAACCGCCAATGGACTGCAATGCTTTATCGAAAGGGGGGGCGCCAGTCCCTTACTTTGCCAGGGGCGCTTGGACCCCTAGCTACACCTCTGTTGACCCTAACCGATACCCCTAAACTAACCATAATTCCTGCAGTAAAAATCCATGTTTCTATGTATATAGGGGGTCATTCCGAGTTGATCGCTTGCTGCCGTTGTTCGCTGCGTAGCAATCAGTTGAAAAAAAATGGCTAATCTGTGCATGCGCATGCTCCGTAATGTGCATGCGCATCGTACGGGTACAAAGTCCATTGTGGTTTTGCACTAGTTCTAGCGATTATTCCAATCACAGAACAGGCCACAAGGAGATTGACAGAAAGAGGGCGTTTCTGGGTGTCAACTGACCGTTTTCAGGGAGTGCTTGGAAAAATGCAGGCGTGGCAGAAGAAATGCAGACGTGGCTGGGCATTCGCTGGATGGGTGTGTGACATCAAAAGCCGTCCCTCGGTTGTTAGAATCAACGCACACGAAGTGTAACTACAGTGCTGGTCTTATTTTGAAACGATTTTGCAGGCGCTCTGCTACTCAAGTATTCGCACTTCTCCAAAGTGAATATACACTCTCCAGTGGGCAGCGACAATGCGTTTGCATGGCTGCTAAAAACTGCTAGCGAGCAATCAACTCAGAATGACCCCCATAGTGTATTGCAAGAAAATATCTGTAAATCCAATGGTACCGTAAGTGCGGTATATACTCGCACTTCTTTGCGGGGTGAGAACATCTCCCCTAAGTGAAGTCAGCCCTATGAATAGAGTTTGTGTGATCCCTGTGCAGCAGTCACAGAAAGGGTTCATCTCTGCAGTTTATCACTCAAATTACATTGCTGCATTTTTTCTAGAAGTGGATCTGAGAGCTGTTACCCGCAGACCAGCTACAATAATTATCCTGGGTACTCACTAGACCAGTGGTTCTCAAACTGCACCCTGGGGTGCCTCAGGACACTTGCAGGGGTGCCTTGGATTGGTGGTCCAGGACCAATTCAAAATATTTATAGTTAGTGTTATAGGCAAAACCAGTGCTGTTGGCTGGCAATCATAACATATGTGCACAAGCAGAAGCAAATCCTGTCCCCTACCAAAGGGCCAGTGCTAGGGTATTTGGCGCCTCCCTGCAAACTATTAATTTGGGCCCTCTCTCCAATACTTAATAAAGGGACAGTGCGCTCCTTAAAAAAAGAAGGTGTGGTATCACAAGGAAGGGGCATGGCCACACAATAGCACCCCAAATCAAAATACGCCACACAGTAGCACTATCTTATTGTCATTACACCGCATGTAATAATAATAATAATAATAATACCCACAGTCGCAGTGCCCTTTATACACATAACCACCATATCAGTGCAGTTTACACACATAATGCCAACAGTAGCAGTGCCCCTTCTACACATGCCCACGGTGGCAATCCTTTACATGGCAAATATCAACCTGGTTTTGCCATGTAAAGGATTGCCACTTTAAAAACAAACAATCAAACAAACAAAAAAAAAAACAACAGGAAAAAACACAAAATCTCTCACTTTCTGATTCTCACACCCTATTACATTCCTCCCTATATATTTAAATGTTTCTATTACTGTATGTTCCCTCTTCCCTTCTCCAAACTATACACATCAACATTTTTTAGTATTTCCAGGTAAGTTTTGTGATGTAGGCCATGCACAATTTTAGTTGCCCTAATGTATTTACAGCCTTCTGGAGATATGGCTTCTGGAACTGAACACAGGATTCTAAATGTGGCTGTACCAAGGACCTATACAGTGGCATTACAGGTTGAGTATCCCTTATCCAAAATGCTTGGGACCAGAGGAATTTTGGATATCGGATTTTTCTGTATTTTGGAATAATTGCATACCATAACGAGATATTATGGTGATGGGACCTAAATCTAAGCACAGAAGGCATTTATGTTTCATATACACCTTATACACACAGCCTGAAGGTCATTTTAGCCAATATTTTTTATAACTTTGTGCATTAAACAAAGTGTGTGTACATTCACAGAATTCATTTATGTTTCATATACACCTTATACACACAGTCTGAAGTTCATTTAATACAATATTTTTAATAACTTTGAGTATTAAACAAAGTTTGTGTACACTGAGCCATCAAAACACAAAGGTTTCACTATCTCAGTCTCACTCAAAAAAGTCCGTATTTCGGAATATTCCATATTTCGGAATATTTGGATATGGGATACTCAACCTGTATTACTTTTTTCTGCTACTGGTTCTTTAACCTATGCAAACAAGCATCTGACTTGCCTTTCCTATTGCTTTGTTACATTGCTCACCTGAAATAGTAATACTTAGATAGCTTTCCTCTTGCCATTATAATGCCCTTAATATTATAGTTAGCCTTTGCATTTTTGAGACGTGTATGATTTTGCATTTTTTGGCATTAAATGTTGCCATGTTCTTGACCATTCCTCTAGTCCAGGGGCGGAACTGCTCTGGCAGTCAACGGAGTCAGTTGCCGCCGGGCTCCAGCCCTAAAGGGGCTTCCTCCATTGCCCCCCGGCTGTTACGTGCCCTTCCTACTAAATAGACAAAGGCGCTACCAGCAGGGTCTCGCAGTTTGTACATTCCATGCCGTAACACCCTTCTTTCCACCTTCACAATGAAGCTATTGGTACTTTGCAAAAAAAAAATTATTAGCATTGCAACTCAGCAGATCTATGCAGTGTGCAGCCACACACTCCATATATCTGCTCAGCCACAAAGCTGATTATTTCTTCACAAAGTACAAGGTGAGCTCCAAATAGAATTCTCTAGCTTAGATTATACCTTTCTATGCAAGGGTAAATAGTAGAGATGAGCGCCTGAAATTTTTCGGGTTTTGTGTTTTGGTTTTGGGTTCGGTTCCGCGGCCGTGTTTTGGGTTCGAACGCGTTTTGGCAAAACCTCACCGAATTTTTTTTGTCGGATTCGGGTGTGTTTTGGATTCGGGTGTTTTTTTCAAAAAACACTAAAAAACAGCTTAAATCATAGAATTTGGGGGTCATTTTGATCCCAAAGTATTATTAACCTCAAAAACCATAATTTACACTCATTTTCAGTCTATTCTGAATACCTCACACCTCACAATATTATTTTTAGTCCTAAAATTTGCACCGAGGTCGCTGTGTGAGTAAGATAAGCGACCCTAGTGGCCGACACAAACACCGGGCCCATCTAGGAGTGGCACTGCAGTGTCACGCAGGATGTCCCTTCCAAAAAACCCTCCCCAAACAGCACATGACGCAAAGAAAAAAAGAGGCGCAATGAGGTAGCTGTGTGAGTAAGATTAGCGACCCTAGTGGCCGACACAAACACCGGGCCCATCTAGGAGTGGCACTGCAGTGTCACGCAGGATGGCCCTTCCAAAAAACCCTCCCCAAACAGCACATGACGCAAAGAAAAAAAGAGGCGCAATGAGGTAGCTGTGTGAGTAAGATTAGCGACCCTAGTGGCCGACACAAACACCGGGCCCATCTAGGAGTGGCACTGCAGTGTCACGCAGGATGTCCCTTCCAAAAAACCCTCCCCAAACAGCACATGACGCAAAGAAAAAAAGAGGCGCAATGAGGTAGCTGACTGTGTGAGTAAGATTAGCGACCCTAGTGGCCGACACAAACACCGGGCCCATCTAGGAGTGGCACTGCAGTGTCACGCAGGATGTCCCTTCCAAAAAACCCTCCCCAATCAGCACATGATGCAAAGAAAAAGAAAAGAAAAAAGAGGTGCAAGATGGAATTGTCCTTGGGCCCTCCCACCCACCCTTATGTTGTATAAACAAAACAGGACATGCACACTTTAACCAACCCATCATTTCAGTGACAGGGTCTGCCACACGACTGTGACTGATATGACGGGTTGGTTTGGACCCCCCCCAAAAAAGAAGCAATTAATCTCTCCTTGCACAAACTGGCTCTACAGAGGCAAGATGTCCACCTCATCTTCACCCTCCGATATATCACCGTGTACATCCCCCTCCTCACAGATTATCAATTCGTCCCCACTGGAATCCACCATCTCAGCTCCCTGTGTACTTTGTGGAGGCAATTGCTGCTGGTCAATGTCTCCGCGGAGGAATTGATTATAATTCATTTTAATGAACATCATCTTCTCCACATTTTCTGGATGTAACCTCGTACGCCGATTGCTGACAAGGTGAGCGGCGGCACTAAACACTCTTTCGGAGTACACACTTGTGGGAGGGCAACTTAGGTAGAATAAAGCCAGTTTGTGCAAGGGCCTCCAAATTGCCTATTTTTCCTGCCAGTATAAGTAGGGACTGTGTGACGTGCCTACTTGGATGCGGTCACTCATATAATCCTCCACCATTCTATCAATGTTGAGAGAATCATATGCAGTGACAGTAGACGACATGTCCGTAATCGTTGTCAGGTCCTTCAGTCCGGACCAGATGTCAGCATCAGCAGTCACTCCAGACTGCCCTGCATCACCGCCAGCGGGTGGGCTCGGAATTCTGAGCCTTTTCCTTGCACCCCCAGTTGCGGGAGAATGTGAAGGAGGAGATGTTGACAGGTCGCGTTCCGCTTGACTTGACAATTTTGTCACCAGCAGGTCTTTCAACCCCAGCAGACCTGTGTCTGCCGGAAAGAGAGATCCAAGGTAGGCTTTAAATCTAGGATCGAGCACGGTGGCCAAAATGTAGTGCTCTGATTTCAACAGATTGACCACCCGTGAATCCTTGTTAAGCGAATTAAGGGCTGCATCCACAAGTCCCACATGCCTAGCGGAATCGCTCCCTTTTAGCTCCTTCTTCAATGCCTCCAGCTTCTTCTGCAAAAGCCTGATGAGGGGAATGACCTGACTCAGGCTGGCAGTGTCTGAACTGACTTCACGTGTGGCAAGTTCAAAGGGCATCAGAACCTTGCACAACGTTGAAATCATTCTCCACTGCACTTGAGACAGGTGCATTCCACCTCCTATATCGTGCTCAATTGTATAGGCTTGAATGGCCTTTTGCTGCTCCTCCAACCTCTGAAGCATATAGAGGGTTGAATTCCACCTCGTTACCACTTCTTGCTTCAGATGATGGCAGGGCAGGTTCAGTAGTTTTTGGTGGTGCTCCAGTCTTCTGTACGTGGTGCCTGTACGCCGAAAGTGTCCCGCAATTTTTCTGGCCACCGACAGCATCTCTTGCACGCCCCTGTCGTTTTTTAAAAAATTCTGCACCACCAAATTCAAGGTATGTGCAAAACATGGGACGTGCTGGAATTTGCCCATATTTAATGCACACACAATATTGCTGGCGTTGTCCGATGCCACAAATCCACAGGAGAGTCCAATTGGGGTAAGCCATTCCGCGATGATCTTCCTCAGTTGCCGTAAGAGGTTTTCAGCTGTGTGCGTATTCTGGAAAGCGGTGATACAAAGCGTAGCCTGCCTAGGAAAGAGTTGGCGTTTGCGAGATGCTGCTACTGGTGCCGCCGCTGCTGTTCTTGCGGCGGGAGTCCATACATCTACCCAGTGGGCTGTCACAGTCATATAGTCCTGACCCTGCCCTGCTCCACTTGTCCACATGTCCGTGGTTAAGTGGACATTGGGTACAACTGCATTTTTTAGGACACTGGTGAGTCTTTTTCTGACGTCCGTGTACATTCTCGGTATCGCCTGCCTAGAGAAGTGGAACCTAGATGGTATTTGGTAACGGGGGCACACTGCCTCAATAAATTGTCTAGTTCCCTGTGAACTAACGGCGGATACCGGACGCACGTCTAACACCAACATAGTTGTCAAGGCCTCAGTTATCCGCTTTGCAGTAGGATGACTGCTGTGATATTTCATCTTCCTCGCAAAGGACTGTTGAACAGTCAATTGCTTACTGGAAGTAGTACAAGTGGGTTTACGACTTCCCCTCTGGGATGACCATCGACTCCCAGCGGCAACAACAGCAGCGCCAGCAGCAGTAGGCGTTACACGCAAGGATGCATCGGAGGAATCCCAGGCAGGAGAGGACTCGTCAGAATTGCCAGTGACATGGCCTGCAGGACTATTGGCATTCCTGGGGAAGGAGGAAATTGACACTGAGGGAGTTGGTGGGGTGGTTTGCGTTAGCTTGGTTACAAGAGGAAGGGATTTACTGGTCAGTGGACTGCTTCCGCTGTCACCCAAAGTTTTTGAACTTGTCACTGACTTATTATGAATGCGCTGCAGGTGACGTATAAGGGAGGATGTTCCGAGGTGGTTAACGTCCTTACCCCTACTTATTACAGCTTGACAAAGGGAACACACGGCTTGACACCTGTTGTCCGCATTTCTGGTGAAATACCTCCACACCGAAGAGCTGATTTTTTTGGTATTTTCACCTGGCATGTCAACGGCCATATTCCTCCCACGGACAACAGGTGTCTCCCCGGGTGCCTGACTTAAACAAACCACCTCACCATCAGAATCCTCCTGGTCAATTTCCTCCCCAGCGCCAGCAACACCCATATCCTCCTCATCCTGGTGTACTTCAACACTGACATCTTCAATCTGACTATCAGGAACTGGACTGCGGGTGCTCCTTCCAGCACTTGCAGGGGAGATCAGATTTTGGTGATATTTAAGTAGACAAGTCAAAATTTCAAACCCCCTGTTATGGTGTGGGTACCTGGCCTTCTCTGATGTAATCAGAGTTAGATTTGATTCAGTGATTTTATAAAAACAGATAGGAAGCACAATTTAGCAGTGGGTTGCAGAGAAAAAGAAATATGCTGGCAAAAAAATCCAATTGAGTGATTAAACAGCTCTTCATTTTCTGGCTTTATTTTTATGCTAACAAATTTGTTCTCTGAAAAGTGTCCACAAAGCCAAGTCTCTGTTTAACACCTTTGTAGGGATGGTTTTTCACCTATTACTAAATTAAACTTGCTTCATTGGAAAGGCAGCAAGATGCATCGTCATTTCAATATCTACTGAAATAATACAGGTTGACACCAGGAAACATTAACGCCACTGCATCCTTGCTGCTTTCTCATGTGGAAGTCTGTTTAATGTGAAAACAAGGTGATATCTAATTAGCACACAGGTAAGGTATTAAGAAAATCATTATTTAAGGGTGAAGATGTTTCTCACAAAATCGTTGCCCCAATGCATCATTGAAATTCAAGCTGGAAAGATGATTTTAATATATCACTTGTACATTTTGTATTGCTCTTCTGGTGACAATGTAGTTTGTTTTTGTCAATTACCATTTTAATAATAGGGTAAAGAAAATTAAGTGGATTTTTGAAAGAAAACAATACTGTCAATATACTATTAAACAAATTAAAATGGTAAAAGTTATTGTACTTTAAGTAAAAATAAAAGAGCTAAAATATCAATCCCAATTTTGGATTACTTTAATTAAAAAAAAATGCATATAGCAGAGGATAGTTTCAATCTGCCTACCTCTGGGTTATCGGCCCAGCATGCTTCCATTGCAGTACTCTGCTGCACATGTAAGTGCAAGAGATCCTGAAGCACTCACTCATCATGGGAAAGTACCAATGTGTTTCTTCGTTGGTTGATGGAAGAAACATCTTACAAAAACTCTCCAGATTATTGACTTTTTAAAGTTTTTCTAGGAAACGTTCTAGATGAATGCTTATTAGCCTTTGTCAGTATGAACTTTTTGCAAAGTGTCTCTGTGGCGCAATCGGTTAGTGTGTTCGGCTATTAACCAAAAGGTAGGTGGTTCAATCCCACCCAGGGATGTAATTGACCTTGTGATCAGATTTTGGTGATATTTAAGTAGACAAGTCAAAATTTCAAACCCCCTGTTATGGTGTGGGTACCTGGCCTTCTCTGATGTAATCAGAGTTAGATTTGATTCAGTGATTTTATAAAAACAGATAGGAAGCACAATTTAGCAGTGGGTTGCAGAGAAAAAGAAATATGCTGGCAAAAAAATCCAATTGAGTGATTAAACAGCTCTTCATTTCTGGCTTTATTTTTATGCTAACAAATTTGTTCTCTGAAAAGTGTCCACAAAGCCAAGTCTCTGTTTAACACCTTTGTAGGGATGGTTTTTCACATATTACTAAATTAAACTTGCTTCATTGGAAAGGCAGCAAGATGCATCCTCATTTCAATGTCTACTGAAATAATACAAGTTGACACCAGGAAACATTAACGCCACTGCATCCTTGCTGCTTTCTCATGTGGAAGTCTGTTTAATGTGAAAACAAGGTGATATCTAATTAGCACACAAGCAAGGAATTAAGAAAATCTTTATTTAAGGGTGAAGATGTTTCTCACAAAATCGTTGCCCCAATGCATCATTGAAATTCAAGCTGGAAAGATGATTTTAATGTATCACTTGTACATTTTGTATTGCTCTTCTGGTGACAATGTAGTTTGTTTTTGTCAATTACCATTTTAATAATAGGGTAAAGAAAATTAAGTGGATTTTTGAAAGAAAACAATACTGTCAATATACTATTAAAACAAATTAATTGGTAAAAGTTATTGTACTTTAAGTAAAAATAAAAGAGGCAAAATATCAATCCCAGTTTTGGATTACTTTAATTAACAAAAAAAAATGCATATAGCAGAGGATAGTTTCAATCTGCCTACCTCTGGGTTATGGGCCCAGCATGCTTCCATTGCTGTACTCTGCTGCACATGTAAGTGCAAGAGATCCTGAAGCACTCACTCATCATGGGAAAGTACCAATGTGTTTCTTCGTTGGTTGATGGAAGAAACATCTTACAAAAACTCTCCAGATTATTGACTTTTTAAAGTTTTTCTAGGAAACGTTTTAGATGAATGCTTATTAGCCTTTGTCAGTATTTACTTCTGCAAAGTGTCTCTGTGGCGCAATCAGTTAGTATGTACAGCTATTAACCAAAAGGTTGGTGGTTCAATCCCACCCAGGGACCTAATTGACCTTGTTATCAGATTTTGGTGATCTTTAAGTAGACAAGTCAAAATTTCAAACCCCCTGTTATGGTGTAGGGTACCTGGCCTTCTCTGATGTAATCAGAGTTAGATTTGATTCAGTGATTTTATAAAAACAGCTAGGAAGCACAATTTAGCAGTGGGTTGCAGAGAAAAAAAATATGCTGGCAGAAAAATCCAATTGAGTGATTAAACAGCTCTTTATTTTCTGGCTTTATTTTTATGCTAACAAATTTGTTCTCTGAAAGGTGTCCACAAAGCCAAGTCTCTGATTAACACCTTTGTAAGGATGTTTTTTCACCTATTACTAAATTAAACTTGCTTCATTGGAAAGGCAGCAAGATGCATCCTCATTTCAATGTCTACTGAAATAATACAAGTTGACACCAGGAAACATTAACGCCACTGCATCCTTGCTGCTTTCTCATGTGGAAGTCTGTTTAATGCGAAAACAAGGTGATATCTAATTAGCACACAGGTAAGGAATTAAGAAAATCTTTATTTTAGGGTGAAGATGTTTCTCACAAAATCGTTGCCCCAATGCATCATTGAAATTCAAGCTGGAAAGATGATTTTAATATATCACTTGTACATTTTGTATTGCTCTTCTGGTGACAATGTAGTTTGTTTTTGTCAATTACCATTTTAATAATAGGGTAAAGAAAATGAAGTGGATTTTTGAAAGAAAACAATACTGTCAATATACTATTAAAACAAATTAAAATGGTAAAAGTTATTGTACTTTAAGTAAAAATAAAAGAGCCAAAATATCAATCCCAGTTTTGGATTACTTTAATTAACAAAAAAAAAATGCATATAGCAGAGGATAGTTTCAATCTGCCTACCTCTGGGTTATGGGCCCAGCATGCTTCCATTGCAGTACTCTGCTGCACATGTAAGTGCAAGAGATCCTGAAGCACTCACTCATCATGGGAAAGTACCAATGTGTTTCTTCGTTGGTTGATGGAAGAAACATCTTACAAAAACTCTCCAGATTATTGACTTTTTAAAGTTTTTCTAGGAAACGTTTTAGATGAATGCTTATTAGCCCTTGTCGGTATATGCTTTTGCAATGTGTCTATGTGGCGCAATTAGTTAGTGTGTACGGCTATTAACCAAAAGGTTGGTGGTTCAATCCCACCCAGGTACGTAATTGACCTTGTTATCAGATTTTGGTGATCTTTAAGTAGACAAGTCAAAATTTCAAACCCCCTGTTATGGTGTAGGGTACCTGGCCTTCTCTGATGTAATCAGAGTTAGATTTGATTCAGTGATTTTATAAAAACAGCTAGGAAGCACAATTTAGCAGTGGGTTGCAGAGAAAAAGAAATATGCTGGCAGAAAAATCCAATTGAGTGATTAAACAGCTCTTCATTTTCTGGCTTTATTTTTATGCTAACAAATTTGTTCTCTGAAAAGTGTCCACAAAGCAAAGTCTCTGATTAACACCTTTGTAGGGATGGTTTTTCACCTATTACTAAATTAAACTTGCTTCATTGGAAAGACAGCAAGATGCATCCTCATTTCAATGTCTACTGAAATAATACAGGTTGACACCAGGAAACATTAACGCCACTGCATCCTTGCTGCTTTCTCATGTGGAAGTCTGTTTAATGTGAAAACAAGGTGATATCTAATTAGCACACAGGTAAGGATTTAAGAAAATCTTTATTTAAGGGTGAAGATGTTTCTCACAAAATCGTTGCCCCAATGCATCATTGAAATTCAAGCTGGAAAGATGATTTTAATATATCACTTGTACATTTTGTATTGCTCTTCTGGTGACAATGTAGTTTGTTTTTGTCAATTACCATTTTAATAATAGGGTAAAGAAAATGAAGTGGATTTTTGAAAGAAAACAATACTGTCAATATACTATTAAAACAAATTAAAATGGTAAAAGTTATTGTACTTTAAGTAAAAATAAAAGAGCCAAAATATCAATCCCAGTTTTGGATTACTTTAATTAACAAAAAAAAATGCATATAGCAGAGGATAGTTTCAATCTGCCTACCTTTGGGTTATGGGTCCAGCATGCTTCCATTGCAGTACTCTGCTGCACATGTAAGTGCAAGAGATCCTGAAGCACTCACTCATCATGGGAAAGTACCAATGTGTTTATTCGTTGGTTGATGGAAGAAACATCTTACAAAAACTCTCCAGATTATTGATTTTTTAATGTTTTTCTAGGAAATGTTCTAGATGTATGCTTATTAGCCTTTGTCAGTATGTACTTTTTGCAAAGTGTCTCTGTGGCGCAATCGGTTAGTGTGTTCGGCTATTAACCAAAAGGTTGGTGGTTCAATCCCACCCAGGGACGTAATTGACCTTGTGATCAGATTTTGGTGATATTTAAGTAGACAAGTCAAAATTTCAAACCCCCTCTTATTGTGTAGGGTACCTGGCCTTCTCTGATGTAATCAGAGTTAGATTTGATTCAGTGATTTTATAAAAAACAGCTAGGAAGCACAATTTAGTAGTGGGTTGCAGAGAAAAAAAATATGCTGGCAGAAAAATCCAATTGACTGATTAAACAGCTCTTCATTTTCTGGATTTATTTTTATGCTAACAAATTTGTTCTCTGAAAAGTGTCCACAAAGCCAAGTCTCTGATTAACACCTTTGTAAGGATGGTTTTTCACCTATTACTAAATTAAACTTGCATCATTGGAAAGGCAGCAAGATGCATCCTCATTTCAATGTCTACTGAAATAATACAAGTTGACACCAGGAAACATTAACGCCACTGCATCCTTGCTGCTTTCTCATGTGGAAGTCTGTTTAATGTGAAAACAAGGTGATATCTAATTAGCACACAGGTAAGGAATTAAGAAAATCTTTATTTAAGGGTGAAGATGTTTCTCACAAAATTGTTGACCCAATGCATCATTGAAATTCAAGCTGGAAAGATGAATTTAATATATCATTTGTACATTTTGTATTGCTCTTCTGGTGACAATGTAGTTTGTTTTTGTCAATTACCATTTTAATAATAGGGTAAAGAAAATGAAGTGGATTTTTGAAAGAAAACAATACTGTCAATATACTATTAAAACAAATTAAAATGGTAAAAGTTATTGTACTTTAAGTAAAAATAAAAGAGACAAAATATCAATCCCAGTTTTGGATTACTTTAATTAACAAACTAAAAAATGCATATAGCAGAGGATAGTTTCAATCTGCCTACCTCTGGGTTATGGGCCCAGCATGCTTCCATTGCTGTACTCTGCTGCACATGTAAGTGCAAGAGATCCTGAAGCACTCACTCATCATGGGAAAGTACCAATGTGTTTCTTCGTTGGTTGATAGAAGAAACATCTTACAAAAACTCTCCAGATTATTGACTTTATTAATTTTTTCTAGGAAACGTTTTAGATGAATGCTTATTAGCCTTTGTCAGTATGTACTTTTGCAAAGTGTCTCTGTGGCGCAATCAGTTAGTATGTACGGCTATTAACCAAAAGGTTGGTGGTTCAATCCCACCCAGGGACCTAATTGACCTTGTTATCAGATTTTGGTGATCTTTAAGTAGACAAGTCAAAATTTCAAACCCCCTGTTATGGTGTAGGGTACCTGGCCTTCTCTGATGTAATCAGAGTTAGATTTGATTCAGTGATTTTATAAAAACAGCTAGGAAGCACAATTTAGCAGTGGGTTGCAGAGAAAAAAAATATGCTGGCAGAAAAATCCAATTGAGTGATTAAACAGCTCTTTATTTTCTGGCTTTATTTTTATGCTAACAAATTTGTTCTCTGAAAGGTGTCCACAAAGCCAAGTCTCTGATTAACACCTTTGTAAGGATGTTTTTTCACCTATTACTAAATTAAACTTGCTTCATTGGAAAGGCAGCAAGATGCATCCTCATTTCAATGTCTACTGAAATAATACAAGTTGACACCAGGAAACATTAACGCCACTGCATCCTTGCTGCTTTCTCATGTGGAAGTCTGTTTAATGCGAAAACAAGGTGATATCTAATTAGCACACAGGTAAGGAATTAAGAAAATCTTTATTTTAGGGTGAAGATGTTTCTCACAAAATCGTTGCCCCAATGCATCATTGAAATTCAAGCTGGAAAGATGATTTTAATATATCACTTGTACATTTTGTATTGCTCTTCTGGTGACAATGTAGTTTGTTTTTGTCAATTACCATTTTAATAATAGGGTAAAGAAAATGAAGTGGATTTTTGAAAGAAAACAATACTGTCAATATACTATTAAAACAAATTAAAATGGTAAAAGTTATTGTACTTTAAGTAAAAATAAAAGAGCCAAAATATCAATCCCAGTTTTGGATTACTTTAATTAACAAAAAAAAAATGCATATAGCAGAGGATAGTTTCAATCTGCCTACCTCTGGGTTATGGGCCCAGCATGCTTCCATTGCAGTACTCTGCTGCACATGTAAGTGCAAGAGATCCTGAAGCACTCACTCATCATGGGAAAGTACCAATGTGTTTCTTCGTTGGTTGATGGAAGAAACATCTTACAAAAACTCTCCAGATTATTGACTTTTTAAAGTTTTTCTAGGAAACGTTTTAGATGAATGCTTATTAGCCCTTGTCGGTATATACTTTTGCAATGTGTCTCTGTGGCGCAATTAGTTAGTGTGTACGGCTATTAACCAAAAGGTTGGTGGTTCAATCCCACCCAGGTACGTAATTGACTTTGTTATCAGATTTTGGTGATCTTTAAGTAGACAAGTCAAAATTTCAAACCCCCTGTTATGGTGTAGGGTACCTGGCCTTCTCTGATGTAATCAGAGTTAGATTTGATTCAGTGATTTTATAAAAACAGCTAGGAAGCACAATTTAGCAGTGGGTTGCAGAGAAAAAGAAATATGCTGGCAGAAAAATCCAATTGAGTGATTAAACAGCTCTTCATTTTCTGGCTTTATTTTTATGCTAACAAATTTGTTCTCTGAAAAGTGTCCACAAAGCAAAGTCTCTGATTAACACCTTTGTAGGGATGGTTTTTCACCTATTACTAAATTAAACTTGCTTCATTGGAAAGGCAGCAAGATGCATCCTCATTTCAATGTCTACTGAAATAATACAGGTTGACACCAGGAAACATTAACGCCACTGCATCCTTGCTGCTTTCTCATGTGGAAGTCTGTTTAATGTGAAAACAAGGTGATATCTAATTAGCACACAGGTAAGGATTTAAGAAAATCTTTATTTAAGGGTGAAGATGTTTCTCACAAAATCGTTGCCCCAATGCATCATTGAAATTCAAGCTGGAAAGATGATTTTAATATATCACTTGTACATTTTGTATTGCTCTTCTGGTGACAATGTAGTTTGTTTTTGTCAATTACCATTTTAATAATAGGGTAAAGAAAATGAAGTGGATTTTTGAAAGAAAACAATACTGTCAATATACTATTAAAACAAATTAAAATGGTAAAAGTTATTGTACTTTAAGTAAAAATAAAAGAGCCAAAATATCAATCCCAGTTTTGGATTACTTTAATTAACAAAAAAAAAATGCATATAGCAGAGGATAGTTTCAATCTGCCTACCTTTGGGTTATGGGTCCAGCATGCTTCCATTGCAGTACTCTGCTGCACATGTAAGTGCAAGAGATCCTGAAGCACTCACTCATCATGGGAAAGTACCAATGTGTTTATTCGTTGGTTGATGGAAGAAACATCTTACAAAAACTCTCCAGATTATTGATTTTTTAATGTTTTTCTTGGAAATGTTCTAGATGTATGCTTATTAGCCTTTGTCAGTATGTACTTTTTGCAAAGTGTCTCTGTGGCGCAATCGGTTAGTGTGTTCGGCTATTAACCAAAAGGTTGGTGGTTCAATCCCACCCAGGGACGTAATTGACCTTGTGATCAGATTTTGGTGATATTTAAGTAGACAAGTCAAAATTTCAAACCCCCTCTTATTGTGTAGGGTACCTGGCATTCTCTGATGTAATCAGAGTTAGATTTGATTCAGTGATTTTATAAAAAACAGCTAGGAAGCACAATTTAGTAGTGGGTTGCAGAGAAAAAAAATATGCTGGCAGAAAAATCCAATTGAGTGATTAAACAGCTCTTCATTTTCTGGATTTATTTTTATGCTAACAAATTTGTTCTCTGAAAAGTGTCCACAAAGCCAAGTCTCTGATTAACACCTTTGTAAGGATGGTTTTTCACCTATTACTAAATTAAACTTGCACCATTGGAAAGGCAGCAAGATGCATCCTCATTTCAATGTCTACTGAAATAATACAAGTTGACACCAGGAAACATTAACGCCACTGCATCCTTGCTGCTTTCTCATGTGGAAGTCTGTTTAATGTGAAAACAAGGTGATATCTAATTAGCACACAGGTAAGGAATTAAGAAAATCTTTATTTAAGGGTGAAGATGTTTCTCACAAAATTGTTGACCCAATGCATCATTGAAATTCAAGCTGGAAAGATGAATTTAATATATCATTTGTACATTTTGTATTGCTCTTCTGGTGACAATGTAGTTTGTTTTTGTCAATTACCATTTTAATAATAGGGTAAAGAAAATGAAGTGGATTTTTGAAAGAAAACAATACTGTCAATATACTATTAAAACAAATTAAAATGGTAAAAGTTATTGTACTTTAAGTAAAAATAAAAGAGACAAAATATCAATCCCAGTTTTGGATTACTTTAATTAACAAACAAAAAAATGCATATAGCAGAGGATAGTTTCAATCTGCCTACCTCTGGGTTATGGGCCCAGCATGCTTCCATTGCTGTACTCTGCTGCACATGTAAGTGCAAGAGATCCTGAAGCACTCACTCATCATGGGAAAGTACCAATGTGTTTCTTCGTTGGTTGATAGAAGAAACATCTTACAAAAACTCTCCAGATTATTGACTTTATTAATTTTTTCTAGGAAACGTTTTAGATGAATGCTTATTAGCCTTTGTCAGTATGTACTTTTGCAAAGTGTCTCTGTGGCGCAATCAGTTAGTATGTACGGCTATTAACCAAAAGGTTGGTGGTTCAATCCCACCCAGGGACCTAATTGACCTTGTTATCAGATTTTGGTGATCTTTAAGTAGACAAGTCAAAATTTCAAACCCCCTGTTATGGTGTAGGGTACCTGGCCTTCTCTGATGTAATCAGAGTTAGATTTGATTCAGTGATTTTATAAAAACAGCTAGGAAGCACAATTTAGCAGTGGGTTGCAGAGAAAAAAAATATGCTGGCAGAAAAATCCAATTGAGTGATTAAACAGAAAAACTTTAAAAAGTCAATAATCTGGAGAGTTTTTGTAAGATGTTTCTTCCATCAACCAACGAAGAAACACATTGGTACTTTCCCATGATGAGTGAGTGCTTCAGGATCTCTTGAACTTACATGTGCAGCAGAGTACTGCAATGGAAGCATGCTGGGCTCATAACCGAGAGGTAGGCAGATTGAAACTATCCTCTGCTATATGCATTTTTTTTTTGTTAATTAAAGTAATCCAAAACTGGGATTGATATTTTGTCTCTTTTATTTTTACTTAAAGTACAATAACTTTTACCATTTTAATTTGTTTTAATAGTATATTGACAGTATTGTTTTCTTTCAAAAATCCACTTCATTTTCTTTACCCTATTATTAAAATGGTAATTGACAAAAACAAACTACATTGTCACCAGAAGAGCAATACAAAATGTACAAGTGATATATTAAAATCATCTTTCCAGCTTGAATTTCAATGATGCATTGGGGCAACGATTTTGTGAGAAACATCTTCACCCTTAAATAAAGATTTTCTTAATTCCTTACCTGTGTGCTAATTAGATATCACCTTGTTTTCACATTAAACAGACTTCCACATGAGAAAGCAGCAAGGATGCAGTGGCGTTAATGTTTCCTGGTGTCAACCTGTATTATTTCAGTAGACATTGAAATGAGGATGCATCTTGCTGCCTTTCCAATGAAGCAAGTTTAATTTAGTAATAGGTGAAAAACCATCCTTACAAAGGTGTTAATCAGAGACTTGGCTTTGTGGACACTTTTCAGAGAACAAATTTGTTAGCATAAAAATAAAGCCAGAAAATAAAGAGCTGTTTAATCACTCAATTGGATTTTTCTGCCAGCATATTTTTTTTCTCTGCAACCCACTGCTAAATTGTGCTTCCTAGCTGTTTTTATAAAATCACTGAATCAAATCTAACTCTGATTACATCAGAGAAGGCCAGGTACCCTACACCATAACAGGGGGTTTGAAATTTTGACTTGTCTACTTAAAGATCACCAAAATCTGATAACAAGGTCAATTAGGTCCCTGGGTGCGATTGAACCACCAACCTTTTGGTTAATAGCCGTACATACTAACTGATTGCGCCACAGAGACACTTTGCAAAAGTCCATACTGACAAAGGCTAATAAGCATTCATCTAAAACGTTTCCTAGAAAAACTTTAAAAAGTCAATAATCTGGAGAGTTTTTGTAAGATGTTTCTTCCATTAACCAACGAAGAAACACATTGGTACTTTCCCATGATGAGTGAGTGCTTCAGGATCTCTTGAACTTACATGTGCAGCAGAGTACTGCAATGGAAGCATGCTGGGCCCATAACCCAGAGGTAGGCAGATTGAAACTATCCTCTGCTATATGCATTTTTTTTGTTAATTAAAGTAATCCAAAACTGGGATTGATATTTTGTCTCTTTTATTTTTACTTAAAGTACAATAACTTTTACCATTTTAATTTGTTTTAATAGTATATTGACAGTATTGTTTTCTTTCAAAAATCCACTTCATTTTCTTTACCCTATTATTAAAATGGTAATTGACAAAAACAAACTACATTGTCACCAGAAGAGCAATACAAAATGTACAAGTGATATATTAAAATCATCTTTCCAGCTTGAATTTCAATGATGCATTGGGTCAACAATTTTGTGAGAAACATCTTCTCCCTTAAATAAAGATTTTCTTAATTCCTTACCTGTGTGCTAATTAGATATCACCTTGTTTTCACATTAAACAGACTTCCACATGAGAAAGCAGCAAGGATGCAGTGGCGTTAATGTTTCCTGGTGTCAACTTGTATTATTTCAGTACACATTGAAATGAGGATGCATCTTGCTGCCTTTCCAATGAAGCAAGTTTAATTTAGTAATAGGTGAAAAACCATCCTTACAAAGGTGTTAATCAGAGACTTGGCTTTGTGGACACTTTTCAGAGAACAAATTTGTTAGCATAAAAATAAAGCCAGAAAATGAAGAGCTGTTTAATCACTCAATTGGATTTTTTTGCCAGCATATTTCTTTTTCTCTGCAACCCACTGCTAAATTGTGCTTCCTAGCTGTTTTTTATAAAATCACTGAATCAAATCTAACTCTGATTACATCAAAGAAGGCCATGTACCCTACACCATAAGAGGAGGTTTGAAATTTTGACTTGTCTACTTAAATATCACCAAAATCTGATCACAAGGTTAATTACGTCCCTGGGTGGGATTGAACCACCAACCTTTTGGTTAATAGCCAAACACACTAACCGATTGCGCCACAGAGACACTTTGCAAAAGTCCATACTGACAAAGGCTAATAAGCATTCATCTAAAACGTTTCCTAGAAAAACTTTAAAAAGTCAATAATCTGGAGAGTTTTTGTAAGATGTTTCTTCCATCAACCAACGAAGAAACACATTGGTACTTTCCCATGATGAGTGAGTGCTTCAGGATCTCTTGCACTTACATGTGCAGCAGAGTACTGCAATGGAAGCATGCTGGGCCCATAACCCAGAGGTAGGCAGATTGAAACTATCCTCTGCTATATGCATTTTTTTTGTTAATTAAAGTAATCCAAAACTGGGATTGATATTTTGTCTCTTTTATTTTTACTTAAAGTACAATAACTTTTACCATTTTAATTTGTTTTAATAGTATATTGACAGTATTGTTTTCTTTCAAAAATCCACTTCATTTTCTTTACCCTATTATTAAAATGGTAATTGACAAAAACAAACTACATTGTCACCAGAAGAGCAATACAAAATGTACAAGTGATATATTAAAATCATCTTTCCAGCTTGAATTTCAATGATGCATTGGGGCAACGATTTTGTGAGAAACATCTTCACCCTTAAATAAAGATTTTCTTAATTCCTTACCTGTGTGCTAATTAGATATCACCTTGTTTTCACATTAAACAGACTTCCACATGAGAAAGCAGCAAGGATGCAGTGGCGTTAATGTTTCCTGGTGTCAACCTGTATTATTTCAGTAGACATTGAAATGAGGATGCATCTTGCTGCCTTTCCAATGAAGCAAGTTTAATTTAGTAATAGGTGAAAAACCATCCTTACAAAGGTGTTAATCAGAGACTTGGCTTTGTGGACACTTTTCAGAGAACAAATTTGTTAGCATAAAAATAAAGCCAGAAAATAAAGAGCTGTTTAATCACTCAATTGGATTTTTCTGCCAGCATATTTTTTTTCTCTGCAACCCACTGCTAAATTGTGCTTCCTAGCTGTTTTTATAAAATCACTGAATCAAATCTAACTCTGATTACATCAGAGAAGGCCAGGTACCCTACACCATAACAGGGGGTTTGAAATTTTGACTTGTCTACTTAAAGATCACCAAAATCTGATAACAAGGTCAATTAGGTCCCTGGGTGCGATTGAACCACCAACCTTTTGGTTAATAGCCGTACATACTAACTGATTGCGCCACAGAGACACTTTGCAAAAGTCCATACTGACAAAGGCTAATAAGCATTCATCTAAAACGTTTCCTAGAAAAACTTTAAAAAGTCAATAATCTGGAGAGTTTTTGTAAGATGTTTCTTCCATTAACCAACGAAGAAACACATTGGTACTTTCCCATGATGAGTGAGTGCTTCAGGATCTCTTGAACTTACATGTGCAGCAGAGTACTGCAATGGAAGCATGCTGGGCCCATAACCCAGAGGTAGGCAGATTGAAACTATCCTCTGCTATATGCATTTTTTTTGTTAATTAAAGTAATCCAAAACTGGGATTGATATTTTGTCTCTTTTATTTTTACTTAAAGTACAATAACTTTTACCATTTTAATTTGTTTTAATAGTATATTGACAGTATTGTTTTCTTTCAAAAATCCACTTCATTTTCTTTACCCTATTATTAAAATGGTAATTGACAAAAACAAACTACATTGTCACCAGAAGAGCAATACAAAATGTACAAGTGATATATTAAAATCATCTTTCCAGCTTGAATTTCAATGATGCATTGGGTCAACAATTTTGTGAGAAACATCTTCTCCCTTAAATAAAGATTTTCTTAATTCCTTACCTGTGTGCTAATTAGATATCACCTTGTTTTCACATTAAACAGACTTCCACATGAGAAAGCAGCAAGGATGCAGTGGCGTTAATGTTTCCTGGTGTCAACTTGTATTATTTCAGTACACATTGAAATGAGGATGCATCTTGCTGCCTTTCCAATGAAGCAAGTTTAATTTAGTAATAGGTGAAAAACCATCCTTACAAAGGTGTTAATCAGAGACTTGGCTTTGTGGACACTTTTCAGAGAACAAATTTGTTAGCATAAAAATAAAGCCAGAAAATGAAGAGCTGTTTAATCACTCAATTGGATTTTTTTGCCAGCATATTTCTTTTTCTCTGCAACCCACTGCTAAATTGTGCTTCCTAGCTGTTTTTTATAAAATCACTGAATCAAATCTAACTCTGATTACATCAAAGAAGGCCATGTACCCTACACCATAAGAGGAGGTTTGAAATTTTGACTTGTCTACTTAAATATCACCAAAATCTGATCACAAGGTTAATTACGTCCCTGGGTGGGATTGAACCACCAACCTTTTGGTTAATAGCCAAACACACTAACCGATTGCGCCACAGAGACACTTTGCAAAAGTCCATACTGACAAAGGCTAATAAGCATTCATCTAAAACGTTTCCTAGAAAAACTTTAAAAAGTCAATAATCTGGAGAGTTTTTGTAAGATGTTTCTTCCATCAACCAACGAAGAAACACATTGGTACTTTCCCATGATGAGTGAGTGCTTCAGGATCTCTTGCACTTACATGTGCAGCAGAGTACTGCAATGGAAGCATGCTGGGCCCATAACCCAGAGGTAGGCAGATTGAAACTATCCTCTGCTATATGCATTTTTTTTGTTAATTAAAGTAATCCAAAACTGGGATTGATATTTTGTCTCTTTTATTTTTACTTAAAGTACAATAACTTTTACCATTTTAATTTGTTTTAATAGTATATTGACAGTATTGTTTTCTTTCAAAAATCCACTTCATTTTCTTTACCCTATTATTAAAATGGTAATTGACAAAAACAAACTACATTGTCACCAGAAGAGCAATACAAAATGTACAAGTGATATATTAAAATCATCTTTCCAGCTTGAATTTCAATGATGCATTGGGTCAACAATTTTGTGAGAAACATCTTCACCCTTAAATAAAGATTTTCTTAATTCCTTACCTGTGTGCTAATTAGATATCACCTTGTTTTCACATTAAACAGACTTCCACATGAGAATGCAGCAAGGATGCAGTGGCGTTAATGTTTCCTGGTGTCAACCTGTATTATTTCAGTAGACATTGAAATGAGGATACATCTTGCTGCCTTTCCAATGAAGCAAGTTTAATTTAGTAATAGGTGAAAAACCATCCCTACAAAGGTGTTAATCAGAGACTTGGCTTTGTGGACACTTTTCAGAGAACAAATTTGTTAGCATAAAAATAAAGCCAGAAAATGAAGAGCTGTTTAATCACGCAATTTGATTTTTTTGCCAGCATATTTCTTTTTCTCTGCAACCCAATGCTAAATTGTGCTTCCTAGATGTTTTTATAAAATCACTGAATCAAATCTAACTCTGATTACATCAGAGAAGGCCAGGTACCCTACACCATAACAGGGGGTATGAAATTTGACTTGTCTACTTAAAGATCACCAAAATCTGATAACAAGGTCAATTACGTCCTTGAGTGGGATTGAACCACCAACCTTTTGGTTAATAGCCGTACACACTAACTGATTGCGCCACAGAGACACTTTGCAAAAGTACATACTGACAAATGCTAATAAGCATTCATCTAAAACGTTTCCTAGAAAAACTTAAAAAAGTCAATAATCTGGAGAGTTTTTGTAAGATGTTTCTTCTATCAACCAACGAAGAAACACATTGGTACTTTCCCATGATGAGTGAGTGCTTCAGGATCTCTTGCACTTACATGTGCAGCAGAGTACAGCAATGGAAGCATGCTGGGCCCATAACCCAGAGGTAGGCAGATTGAAACTATCCTCTGCTATATGCATTTTTTTTGTTTGTTAATTAAAGTAATCCAAAACTGGGATTGATATTTTGGCTCTTTTATTTTTACTTAAAGTACAATAACTTTTACCATTTTAATTTGTTTTAATAGTATATTGACAGTATTGTTTTCTTTCAAAAATCCACTTCATTTTCTTTACCCTATTATTAAAATGGTAATTGACAAAAACAAACTACATTGTCACCAGAAGAGCAATACAAAATGTACAAGTGATATATTAAAATCATCTTTCCAGCTTGAATTTCAATGATGCATTGGGGCAACGATTTTGTGAGAAACATCTTCACCCTTAAATAAAGATTTTCTTAATTCCTTACCTGTGTGCTAATTAGATATCACCTTGTTTTCACATTAAACAGACTTCCACATGAGAAAGCAGCAAGGATGCAGTGGCGTTAATGTTTCCTGGTGTCAACCTGTATTAGTTCAGTAGACATTGAAATGAGGATGCATCTTGCTGCCTTTCCAATGAAGCAAGTTTAATTTAGTAATAGGTGAAAAACCATCCTTACAAAGGTGTTAATCAGAGACTTGGCTTTGTGGACACTTTTCAGAGAACAAATTTGTTAGCATAAAAATAAAGCCAGAAAATAAAGAGCTGTTTAATCACTCAATTGGATTTTTCTGCCAGCTTATTTTTTTTCTCTGCAACCCACTGCTAAATTGTGCTTCCTAGCTGTTTTTATAAAATCACTGAATCAAATCTAACTCTGATTACATCAGAGAAGGCCAGGTACCCTACACCATAACAGGGGGTTTGAAATTTTGACTTGTCTACTTAAAGATCACCAAAATCTGATAACAAGGTCAATTAGGTCCCTGGGTGCGATTGAACCACCAACCTTTTGGTTAATAGCCGTACATACTAACTGATTGCGCCACAGAGACACTTTGCAAAAGTCTATACTGACAAAGGCTAATAAGCATTCATCTAAAACGTTTCCTAGAAAAACTTTAAAAAGTCAATAATCTGGAGAGTTTTTGTAAGATGTTTCTTCCATTAACCAACGAAGAAACACATTGGTACTTTCCCATGATGAGTGAGTGCTTCAGGATCTCTTGAACTTACATGTGCAGCAGAGTACTGCAATGGAAGCATGCTGGGCCCATAACCCAGAGGTAAGCAGATTGAAACTATCCTCTGCTATATGCATTTTTTTTGTTAATTAAAGTAATCCAAAACTGGGATTGATATTTTGTCTCTTTTATTTTTACTTAAAGTACAATAACTTTTACCATTTTAATTTGTTTTAATAGTATATTGACAGTATTGTTTTCTTTCAAAAATCCACTTCATTTTCTTTACCCTATTATTAAAATGGTAATTGACAAAAACAAACTACATTGTCACCAGAAGAGCAATACAAAATGTACAAGTGATATATTAAAATCATCTTTCCAGCTTGAATTTCAATGATGCATTGGGTCAACAATTTTGTGAGAAACATCTTCTCCCTTAAATAAAGATTTTCTTAATTCCTTACCTGTGTGCTAATTAGATATCACCTTGTTTTCACATTAAACAGACTTCCACATGAGAAAGCAGCAAGGATGCAGTGGCATTAATGTTTCCTGGTGTCAACTTGTATTATTTCAGTAGACATTGAAATGAGGATGCATCTTGCTGCCTTTCCAATGAAGCAAGTTTAATTTAGTAATAGGTGAAAAACCATCCTTACAAAGGTGTTAATCAGAGACTTGGCTTTGTGGACACTTTTCAGAGAACAAATTTGTTAGCATAAAAATAAAGCCAGAAAATAAAGAGCTGTTTAATCACTCAATTGGATTTTTCTGCCAGCATATTTTTTTTCTCTGCAACCCACTGCTAAATTGTGCTTCCTAGCTGTTTTTATAAAATCACTGAATCAAATCTAACTCTGATTAAGTAGACAAGTCAAAATTTCAAACCCCCTGTTATGGTGTAGGGTACCTGGCCTTCTCTGATGTAATCAGAGTTAGATTTGATTCAGTGATTTTATAAAAAACATCTAGGAAGCACAATTTAGCAGTGGGTTGCAGAGAAAAAGAAATATGCTGGCAAAAAAATCAAATTGCGTGATTAAACAGCTCTTCATTTTCTGGCTTTATTTTTATGCTAACAAATTTGTTCTCTGAAAAGTGTCCACAAAGCCAAGTCTCTGATTAACACCTTTGTAGGGATGGTTTTTCACCTATTACTAAATTAAACTTGCTTCATTGGAAAGGCAGCAAGATGTATCCTCATTTCAATGTCTACTGAAATAATACAGGTTGACACCAGGAAACATTAACGCCACTGCATCCTTGCTGCTTTCTCATGTGGAAGTCTGTTTAATGTGAAAACAAGGTGATATCTAATTAGCACACAGGTAAGGAATTAAGAAAATCTTTATTTAAGGGTGAAGATGTTTCTCACAAAATTGTTGACCCAATGCATCATTGAAATTCAAGCTGGAAAGATGATTTTAATATATCACTTGTACATTTTGTATTGCTCTTCTGGTGACAATGTAGTTTGTTTTTGTCAATTACCATTTTAATAATAGGGTAAAGAAAATGAAGTTGATTTTTGAAAGAAAACAATACTGTCAATATACTATTAAAACAAATTAAAATGGTAAAAGTTATTGTACTTTAAGTAAAAATAAAAGAGACAAAATATCAATCCCAGTTTTGGATTACTTTAATTAACAAAAAAAATGCATATAGCAGAGGATAGTTTCAATCTGCCTACCTCTGGGTTATGGGCCCAGCATGCTTCCATTGCAGTACTCTGCTGCACATGTAAGTGCAAGAGATCCTGAAGCACTCACTCATCATGGGAAAGTACCAATGTGTTTCTTCGTTGGTTGATGGAAGAAACATCTTACAAAAACTCTCCAGATTATTGACTTTTTAAAGTTTTTCTAGGAAACGTTTTAGATGAATGCTTATTAGCCTTTGTCAGTATGGACTTTTGCAAAGTGTCTCTGTGGCGCAATCGGTTAGTGTGTTTGGCTATTAACCAAAATGTTGGTGGTTCAATCCCACCCAGGGACGTAATTAACCTTGTGATCAGATTTTGGTGATATTTAAGGAGACAAGTCAAAATTTCAAACCTCCTCTTATGGTGTAGGGTACATGGCCTTCTCTGATGTAATCAGAGTTAGATTTGATTCAGTGATTTTATAAAAAACAGCTAGGAAGCACAATTTAGCAGTGGGTTGCAGAGAAAAAAAATATGCTGGCAGAAAAATCCAATCGAGTGATTAAACAGCTCTTCATTTTCTGGCTTTATTTTTATGCTAACAAATTTGTTCTCTGAAAAGTGTCCACAAAGCCAAGTCTCTGATTAACACCTTTGTAAGGATGGTTTTTCACCTATTACTAAATTAAACTTGCTTCATTGGAAAGGCAGCAAGATGCATCCTCATTTCAATGTCTACTGAAATAATACAAGTTGACACCAGGAAACATTAACGCCACTGCATCCTTGCTGCTTTCTCATGTGGAAGTCTGTTTAATGTGAAAACAAGGTGATATCTAATTAGCACACAGGTAAGGAATTAAGAAAATCTTTATTTAAGGGTGAAGATGTTTCTCACAAAATTGTTGACCCAATGCAACATTGAAATTCAAGCTGGAAAGATGATTTTAATATATCACTTGTACATTTTGTATTGCTCTTCTGGTGACAATGTAGTTTGTTTTTGTCAATTACCATTTTAATAATAGGGTAAAGAAAATGAAGTGGATTTTTGAAAGAAAACAATACTGTCAATATACTATTAAAACAAATTAAAATGGTAAAAGTTATTGTACTTTAAGTAAAAATAAAAGAGACAAAATATCATTCCCAGTTTTGGATTACTTTAATTAACAAAAAAAAAAATGCATATAGCAGAGGATAGTTTCAATCTGCCTACCTCTCGGTTATGGGCCCAGCATGCTTCCATTGCAGTACTCTGCTGCACATGTAAGTTCAAGCGATCCTGAAGCACTCACTCATCATGGGAAAGTACCAATGTGTTTCTTCGTTGGTTGATGGAAGAAACATCTTACAAAAACTCTCCAGATTATTGACTTTTTAAAGTTTTTCTAGGAAACGTTTTAGATGAATGCTTATTAGCCTTTGTCAGTATGGACTTTTTGCAAAGTGTCTCTGTGGCGCAATCAGTTAGTGTGTACGGCTATTAACCAAAAGGTTGGTGGTTCAATCCCACCCAGGGACCTAATTGACCTTGTTATCAGATTTTGGTGATCTTTAAGTAGACAAGTCAAAATTTCAAACCCCCTGTTATGGTGTAGGGTACCTGGCCTTCTCTGATGTAATCAGAGTTAGATTTGATTCAGTGATTTTATAAAAACAGCTAGGAAGCACAATTTAGCAGTGGGTTGCAGAGAAAAAAAATATGCTGGCAGAAAAATCCAATTGAGTGATTAAACAGCTTTTTATTTTCTGGCTTTATTTTTATGCTAACAAATTTGTTCTCTGAAAAGTGTCCACAAAGCCAAGTCTCTGATTAACACCTTTGTAAGGATGGTTTTTCACCTATTACTAAATTAAACTTGCTTCATTGGAAAGGCAGCAAGATGCATCCTCATTTCAATGTCTACTGAAATAATACAGGTTGACACCAGGAAACATTAACGCCACTGCATCCTTGCTGCTTTCTCATGTGGAAGTCTGTTTAATGTGAAAACAAGGTGATATCTAATTAGCACACAGGTAAGGAATTAAGAAAATCTTTATTTAAGGGTGAAGATGTTTCTCACAAAATCGTTGCCCCAATGCATCATTGAAATTCAAGCTGGAAAGATGATTTTAATATATCACTTGTACATTTTGTATTGCTCTTCTGGTGACAATGTAGTTTGTTTTTGTCAATTACCATTTTAATAATAGGGTAAAGAAAATTAAGTGGATTTTTGAAAGAAAACAATACTGTCAATATACTATTAAAACAAATTAAAATGGTAAAAGTTATTGTACTTTAAGTAAAAATAAAAGAGCCAAAATATCAATCCCAGTTTTGGATTACTTTAATTAACAAACAAAAAAATGCATATAGCAGAGGATAGTTTCAATCTGCCTACCTCTGGGTTATGGGCCCAGCATGCTTCCATTGCTGTACTCTGCTGCACATGTAAGTGCAAGAGATCCTGAAGCACTCACTCATCATGGGAAAGTACCAATGTGTTTCTTCGTTGGTTGATAGAAGAAACATCTTACAAAAACTCTCCAGATTATTGACTTTTTTAAGTTTTTCTAGGAAACGTTTTAGATGAATGCTTATTAGCATTTGTCAGTAAGTACTTTTTGCAAAGTGTCTCTGTGGCGCAATCAGTTAGTGTGTACGGCTATTAACCAAAAGGTTGGTGGTTCAATCCCACCCAGGGACGTAATTGACATTGTTATCAGATTTTGGTGATCTTTAAGTAGACAAGTCAAATTTCATACCCCCTGTTATGGTGTAGGGTACCTGGCCTTCTCTGATGTAATCAGAGTTAGATTTGATTCAGTGATTTTATAAAAACATCTAGGAAGCACAATTTAGCAGTGGGTTGCAGAGAAAAAAAATATGCTGGCAGAAAAATCCAATTGAGTGATTAAACAGCTCTTCATTTTCTGGCTTTATTTTTATGCTAACAAATTTGTTCTCTGAAAAGTGTCCACAAAGCCAAGTCTCTGATTAACACCTTTGTAAGGATGGTTTTTCACCTATTACTAAATTAAACTTGCTTCATTGGAAAGGCAGCAAGATGCATCCTCATTTCAATGTCTACTGAAATAATACAAGTTGACACCAGGAAACATTAACGCCACTGCATCCTTGCTGCTTTCTCATGTGGAAGTCTGTTTAATGTGAAAACAAGGTGATATCTAATTAGCACACAGGTAAGGAATTAAGAAAATCTTTATTTAAGGGTGAAGATGTTTCTCACAAAATCGTTGCCCCAATGCATCATTGAAATTCAAGCTGGAAAGATGATTTTAATATATCACTTGTACATTTTGTATTGCTCTTCTGGTGACAATGTAGTTTGTTTTTGTCAATTACCATTTTAATAATAGGGTAAAGAAAATGAAGTGGATTTTTGAAAGAAAACAATACTGTCAATATACTATTAAAACAAATTAAAATGGTAAAAGTTATTGTACTTAAAGTAAAAATAAAAGAGACAAAATATCAATCCCAGTTTTGGATTACTTTAATTAACAAACAAAAAAATGCATATAGCAGAGGATAGTTTCAATCTGCCTACCTCTGGGTTATGGGCCCAGCATGCTTCCATTGCAGTACTCTGCTGCACATGTAAGTGCAAGAGATCCTGAAGCACTCACTCATCATGGGAAAGTACCAATGTGTTTCTTCGTTGGTTGATGGAAGAAACATCTTACAAAAACTCTCCAGATTATTGACTTTTTAAAGTTTTTCTAGGAAACGTTTTAGATGAATGCTTATTAGCCTTTGTCAGTATGGACTTTTGCAAAGTGTTTCTGTGGCGCAATCAGTTAGTATGTATGGCTATTAACCATAAGGTTGGTGGTTCAATCCCACCGAGGGACCTAATTGACCTTGTTATCAGATTTTGGTGATCTTTAAGTAGACAAGTCAAAATTTCAAACCCCCTGTTATGGTGTAGGGTACCTGGCCTTCTCTGATGTAATCAGAGTTAGATTTGATTCAGTGATTTTATAAAAACAGCTAGGAAGCACAATTTAGCAGTGGGTTGCAGAGAAAAAAAATATGCTGGCAGAAAAATCCAATTGAGTGATTAAACAGCTCTTCATTTTCTGGCTTTATTTTTATGCTAACAAATTTGTTCTCTGAAAAGTGTCCACAAAGCCAAGTCTCTGATTAACACCTTTGTAAGGATGGTTTTTCACCTATTACTAAATTAAACTTGCTTCATTGGAAAGGCAGCAAGATGCATCCTCATTTCAATGTCTACTGAAATAATACAAGTTGACACCAGGAAACATTAACGCCACTGCATCCTTGCTGCTTTCTCATGTGGAAGTCTGTTTAATATGAAAACAAGGTGATATCTAATTAGCACACAGGTAAGGAATTAAGAAAATCTTTATTTAAGGGTGAAGATGTTTCTCACAAAATCGTTGCCCCAATGCATCATTGAAATTCAAGCTGGAAATATGATTTTAATATATCACTTGTACATTTTGTATTGCTCTTCTGGTGACAATGTAGTTTGTTTTTGTCAATTACCATTTTAATAATAGGGTAAAGAAAATGAAGTGGATTTTTGAAAGAAAACAATACTGTCAATATACTATTAAAACAAATTAAAATGGTAAAAGTTATTGTACTTTAAGTAAAAATAAAAGAGACAAAATATCAATCCCAGTTTTGGATTACTTTAATTAACAAAAAAAATGCATATAGCAGAGGATAGTTTCAATCTGCCTACCTCTGGGTTATGGGCCCAGCATGCTTCCATTGCAGTACTCTGCTGCACATGTAAGTGCAAGAGATCCTGAAGCACTCACTCATCATGGGAAAGTACCAATGTGTTTCTTCGTTGGTTGATGGAAGAAACATCTTACAAAAACTCTCCAGATTATTGACTTTTTAAAGTTTTTCTAGGAAACGTTTTAGATGAATGCTTATTAGCCTTTGTCAGTATGGAATTTTGCAAAGTGTCTCTGTGGCGCAATCAGTTAGTATGTACGGCTATTAACCATAAGGTTGGTGGTTCAATCCCATCCAGGGACCTAATTGACCTTGTTATCAGATTTTGGTGATCTTTAAGTAGACAAGTCAAAATTTCAAACCCCCTGTTATGGTGTAGGGTACCTGGCCTTCTCTGATGTAATCAGAGTTAGATTTGATTCAGTGATTTTATAAAAAACATCTAGGAAGCACAATTTAGCAGTGGGTTGCAGAGAAAAAGAAATATGCTGGCAAAAAAATCAAATTGCGTGATTAAACAGCTCTTCATTTTCTGGCTTTATTTTTATGCTAACAAATTTGTTCTCTGAAAAGTGTCCACAAAGCCAAGTCTCTGATTAACACCTTTGTAGGGATGGTTTTTCACCTATTACTAAATTAAACTTGCTTCATTGGAAAGGCAGCAAGATGTATCCTCATTTCAATGTCTACTGAAATAATACAGGTTGACACCAGGAAACATTAACGCCACTGCATCCTTGCTGCTTTCTCATGTGGAAGTCTGTTTAATGTGAAAACAAGGTGATATCTAATTAGCACACAGGTAAGGAATTAAGAAAATCTTTATTTAAGGGTGAAGATGTTTCTCACAAAATTGTTGACCCAATGCATCATTGAAATTCAAGCTGGAAAGATGATTTTAATATATCACTTGTACATTTTGTATTGCTCTTCTGGTGACAATGTAGTTTGTTTTTGTCAATTACCATTTTAATAATAGGGTAAAGAAAATGAAGTTGATTTTTGAAAGAAAACAATACTGTCAATATACTATTAAAACAAATTAAAATGGTAAAAGTTATTGTACTTTAAGTAAAAATAAAAGAGACAAAATATCAATCCCAGTTTTGGATTACTTTAATTAACAAAAAAAATGCATATAGCAGAGGATAGTTTCAATCTGCCTACCTCTGGGTTATGGGCCCAGCATGCTTCCATTGCAGTACTCTGCTGCACATGTAAGTGCAAGAGATCCTGAAGCACTCACTCATCATGGGAAAGTACCAATGTGTTTCTTCGTTGGTTGATGGAAGAAACATCTTACAAAAACTCTCCAGATTATTGACTTTTTAAAGTTTTTCTAGGAAACGTTTTAGATGAATGCTTATTAGCCTTTGTCAGTATGGACTTTTGCAAAGTGTCTCTGTGGCGCAATCGGTTAGTGTCTTTGGCTATTAACCAAAATGTTGGTGGTTCAATCCCACCCAGGGACGTAATTAACCTTGTGATCAGATTTTGGTGATATTTAAGGAGACAAGTCAAAATTTCAAACCTCCTCTTATGGTGTAGGGTACATGGCCTTCTCTGATGTAATCAGAGTTAGATTTGATTCAGTGATTTTATAAAAAACAGCTAGGAAGCACAATTTAGCAGTGGGTTGCAGAGAAAAAAAATATGCTGGCAGAAAAATCCAATCGAGTGATTAAACAGCTCTTCATTTTCTGGCTTTATTTTTATGCTAACAATTTTGTTCTCTGAAAAGTGTCCACAAAGCCAAGTCTCTGATTAACACCTTTGTAAGGATGGTTTTTCACCTATTACTAAATTAAACTTGCTTCATTGGAAAGGCAGCAAGATGCATCCTCATTTCAATGTCTACTGAAATAATACAAGTTGACACCAGGAAACATTAACGCCACTGCATCCTTGCTGCTTTCTCATGTGGAAGTCTGTTTAATGTGAAAACAAGGTGATATCTAATTAGCACACAGGTAAGGAATTAAGAAAATCTTTATTTAAGGGTGAAGATGTTTCTCACAAAATTGTTGACCCAATGCAACATTGAAATTCAAGCTGGAAAGATGATTTTAATATATCACTTGTACATTTTGTATTGCTCTTCTGGTGACAATGTAGTTTGTTTTTGTCAATTACCATTTTAATAATAGGGTAAAGAAAATGAAGTGGATTTTTGAAAGAAAACAATACTGTCAATATACTATTAAAACAAATTAAAATGGTAAAAGTTATTGTACTTTAAGTAAAAATAAAAGAGACAAAATATCATTCCCAGTTTTGGATTACTTTAATTAACAAAAAAAAAAATGCATATAGCAGAGGATAGTTTCAATCTGCCTACCTCTCGGTTATGGGCCCAGCATGCTTCCATTGCAGTACTCTGCTGCACATGTAAGTTCAAGCGATCCTGAAGCACTCACTCATCATGGGAAAGTACCAATGTGTTTCTTCGTTGGTTGATGGAAGAAACATCTTACAAAAACTCTCCAGATTATTGACTTTTTAAAGTTTTTCTAGGAAACGTTTTAGATGAATGCTTATTAGCCTTTGTCAGTATGGACTTTTTGCAAAGTGTCTCTGTGGCGCAATCAGTTAGTGTGTACGGCTATTAACCAAAAGGTTGGTGGTTCAATCCCACCCAGGGACCTAATTGACCTTGTTATCAGATTTTGGTGATCTTTAAGTAGACAAGTCAAAATTTCAAACCCCCTGTTATGGTGTAGGGTACCTGGCCTTCTCTGATGTAATCAGAGTTAGATTTGATTCAGTGATTTTATAAAAACAGCTAGGAAGCACAATTTAGCAGTGGGTTGCAGAGAAAAAAAATATGCTGGCAGAAAAATCCAATTGAGTGATTAAACAGCTTTTTATTTTCTGGCTTTATTTTTATGCTAACAAATTTGTTCTCTGAAAAGTGTCCACAAAGCCAAGTCTCTGATTAACACCTTTGTAAGGATGGTTTTTCACCTATTACTAAATTAAACTTGCTTCATTGGAAAGGCAGCAAGATGCATCCTCATTTCAATGTCTACTGAAATAATACAGGTTGACACCAGGAAACATTAACGCCACTGCATCCTTGCTGCTTTCTCATGTGGAAGTCTGTTTAATGTGAAAACAAGGTGATATCTAATTAGCACACAGGTAAGGAATTAAGAAAATCTTTATTTAAGGGTGAAGATGTTTCTCACAAAATCGTTGCCCCAATGCATCATTGAAATTCAAGCTGGAAAGATGATTTTAATATATCACTTGTACATTTTGTATTGCTCTTCTGGTGACAATGTAGTTTGTTTTTGTCAATTACCATTTTAATAATAGGGTAAAGAAAATTAAGTGGATTTTTGAAAGAAAACAATACTGTCAATATACTATTAAAACAAATTAAAATGGTAAAAGTTATTGTACTTTAAGTAAAAATAAAAGAGCCAAAATATCAATCCCAGTTTTGGATTACTTTAATTAACAAACAAAAAAATGCATATAGCAGAGGATAGTTTCAATCTGCCTACCTCTGGGTTATGGGCCCAGCATGCTTCCATTGCTGTACTCTGCTGCACATGTAAGTGCAAGAGATCCTGAAGCACTCACTCATCATGGGAAAGTACCAATGTGTTTCTTCGTTGGTTGATAGAAGAAACATCTTACAAAAACTCTCCAGATTATTGACTTTTTTAAGTTTTTCTAGGAAACGTTTTAGATGAATGCTTATTAGCATTTGTCAGTAAGTACTTTTTGCAAAGTGTCTCTGTGGCGCAATCAGTTAGTGTGTACGGCTATTAACCAAAAGGTTGGTGGTTCAATCCCACCCAGGGACGTATTTGACATTGTTATCAGATTTTGGTGATCTTTAAGTAGACAAGTCAAATTTCATACCCCCTGTTATGGTGTAGGGTACCTGGCCTTCTCTGATGTAATCAGAGTTAGATTTGATTCAGTGATTTTATAAAAACATCTAGGAAGCACAATTTAGCAGTGGGTTGCAGAGAAAAAAAATATGCTGGCAGAAAAATCCAATTGAGTGATTAAACAGCTCTTCATTTTCTGGCTTTATTTTTATGCTAACAAATTTGTTCTCTGAAAAGTGTCCACAAAGCCAAGTCTCTGATTAACACCTTTGTAAGGATGGTTTTTCACCTATTACTAAATTAAACTTGCTTCATTGGAAAGGCAGCAAGATGCATCCTCATTTCAATGTCTACTGAAATAATACAAGTTGACACCAGGAAACATTAACGCCACTGCATCCTTGCTGCTTTCTCATGTGGAAGTCTGTTTAATGTGAAAACAAGGTGATATCTAATTAGCACACAGGTAAGGAATTAAGAAAATCTTTATTTAAGGGTGAAGATGTTTCTCACAAAATCGTTGCCCCAATGCATCATTGAAATTCAAGCTGGAAAGATGATTTTAATATATCACTTGTACATTTTGTATTGCTCTTCTGGTGACAATGTAGTTTGTTTTTGTCAATTACCATTTTAATAATAGGGTAAAGAAAATGAAGTGGATTTTTGAAAGAAAACAATACTGTCAATATACTATTAAAACAAATTAAAATGGTAAAAGTTATTGTACTTAAAGTAAAAATAAAAGAGACAAAATATCAATCCCAGTTTTGGATTACTTTAATTAACAAACAAAAAAATGCATATAGCAGAGGATAGTTTCAATCTGCCTACCTCTGGGTTATGGGCCCAGCATGCTTCCATTGCAGTACTCTGCTGCACATGTAAGTGCAAGAGATCCTGAAGCACTCACTCATCATGGGAAAGTACCAATGTGTTTCTTCGTTGGTTGATGGAAGAAACATCTTACAAAAACTCTCCAGATTATTGACTTTTTAAAGTTTTTCTAGGAAACGTTTTAGATGAATGCTTATTAGCCTTTGTCAGTATGGACTTTTGCAAAGTGTTTCTGTGGCGCAATCAGTTAGTATGTATGGCTATTAACCATAAGGTTGGTGGTTCAATCCCACCGAGGGACCTAATTGACCTTGTTATCAGATTTTGGTGATCTTTAAGTAGACAAGTCAAAATTTCAAACCCCCTGTTATGGTGTAGGGTACCTGGCCTTCTCTGATGTAATCAGAGTTAGATTTGATTCAGTGATTTTATAAAAACAGCTAGGAAGCACAATTTAGCAGTGGGTTGCAGAGAAAAAAAATATGCTGGCAGAAAAATCCAATTGAGTGATTAAACAGCTCTTCATTTTCTGGCTTTATTTTTATGCTAACAAATTTGTTCTCTGAAAAGTGTCCACAAAGCCAAGTCTCTGATTAACACCTTTGTAAGGATGGTTTTTCACCTATTACTAAATTAAACTTGCTTCATTGGAAAGGCAGCAAGATGCATCCTCATTTCAATGTCTACTGAAATAATACAAGTTGACACCAGGAAACATTAACGCCACTGCATCCTTGCTGCTTTCTCATGTGGAAGTCTGTTTAATATGAAAACAAGGTGATATCTAATTAGCACACAGGTAAGGAATTAAGAAAATCTTTATTTAAGGGTGAAGATGTTTCTCACAAAATCGTTGCCCCAATGCATCATTGAAATTCAAGCTGGAAATATGATTTTAATATATCACTTGTACATTTTGTATTGCTCTTCTGGTGACAATGTAGTTTGTTTTTGTCAATTACCATTTTAATAATAGGGTAAAGAAAATGAAGTGGATTTTTGAAAGAAAACAATACTGTCAATATACTATTAAAACAAATTAAAATGGTAAAAGTTATTGTACTTTAAGTAAAAATAAAAGAGACAAAATATCAATCCCAGTTTTGGATTACTTTAATTAACAAAAAAAATGCATATAGCAGAGGATAGTTTCAATCTGCCTACCTCTGGGTTATGGGCCCAGCATGCTTCCATTGCAGTACTCTGCTGCACATGTAAGTGCAAGAGATCCTGAAGCACTCACTCATCATGGGAAAGTACCAATGTGTTTCTTCGTTGGTTGATGGAAGAAACATCTTACAAAAACTCTCCAGATTATTGACTTTTTAAAGTTTTTCTAGGAAACGTTTTAGATGAATGCTTATTAGCCTTTGTCAGTATGGAATTTTGCAAAGTGTCTCTGTGGCGCAATCAGTTAGTATGTACGGCTATTAACCATAAGGTTGGTGGTTCAATCCCATCCAGGGACCTAATTGACCTTGTTATCAGATTTTGGTGATCTTTAAGTAGACAAGTCAAAATTTCAAACCCCCTGTTATGGTGTAGGGTACCTGGCCTTCTCTGATGTAATCAGAGTTAGATTTGATTCAGTGATTTTATAAAAAACATCTAGGAAGCACAATTTAGCAGTGGGTTGCAGAGAAAAAGAAATATGCTGGCAAAAAAATCAAATTGCGTGATTAAACAGCTCTTCATTTTCTGGCTTTATTTTTATGCTAACAAATTTGTTCTCTGAAAAGTGTCCACAAAGCCAAGTCTCTGATTAACACCTTTGTAGGGATGGTTTTTCACCTATTACTAAATTAAACTTGCTTCATTGGAAAGGCAGCAAGATGTATCCTCATTTCAATGTCTACTGAAATAATACAGGTTGACACCAGGAAACATTAACGCCACTGCATCCTTGCTGCTTTCTCATGTGGAAGTCTGTTTAATGTGAAAACAAGGTGATATCTAATTAGCACACAGGTAAGGAATTAAGAAAATCTTTATTTAAGGGTGAAGATGTTTCTCACAAAATTGTTGACCCAATGCATCATTGAAATTCAAGCTGGAAAGATGATTTTAATATATCACTTGTACATTTTGTATTGCTCTTCTGGTGACAATGTAGTTTGTTTTTGTCAATTACCATTTTAATAATAGGGTAAAGAAAATGAAGTTGATTTTTGAAAGAAAACAATACTGTCAATATACTATTAAAACAAATTAAAATGGTAAAAGTTATTGTACTTTAAGTAAAAATAAAAGAGACAAAATATCAATCCCAGTTTTGGATTACTTTAATTAACAAAAAAAATGCATATAGCAGAGGATAGTTTCAATCTGCCTACCTCTGGGTTATGGGCCCAGCATGCTTCCATTGCAGTACTCTGCTGCACATGTAAGTGCAAGAGATCCTGAAGCACTCACTCATCATGGGAAAGTACCAATGTGTTTCTTCGTTGGTTGATGGAAGAAACATCTTACAAAAACTCTCCAGATTATTGACTTTTTAAAGTTTTTCTAGGAAACGTTTTAGATGAATGCTTATTAGCCTTTGTCAGTATGGACTTTTGCAAAGTGTCTCTGTGGCGCAATCGGTTAGTGTGTTTGGCTATTAACCAAAATGTTGGTGGTTCAATCCCACCCAGGGACGTAATTAACCTTGTGATCAGATTTTGGTGATATTTAAGGAGACAAGTCAAAATTTCAAACCTCCTCTTATGGTGTAGGGTACATGGCCTTCTCTGATGTAATCAGAGTTAGATTTGATTCAGTGATTTTATAAAAAACAGCTAGGAAGCACAATTTAGCAGTGGGTTGCAGAGAAAAAAAATATGCTGGCAGAAAAATCCAATCGAGTGATTAAACAGCTCTTCATTTTCTGGCTTTATTTTTATGCTAACAAATTTGTTCTCTGAAAAGTGTCCACAAAGCCAAGTCTCTGATTAACACCTTTGTAAGGATGGTTTTTCACCTATTACTAAATTAAACTTGCTTCATTGGAAAGGCAGCAAGATGCATCCTCATTTCAATGTCTACTGAAATAATACAAGTTGACACCAGGAAACATTAACGCCACTGCATCCTTGCTGCTTTCTCATGTGGAAGTCTGTTTAATGTGAAAACAAGGTGATATCTAATTAGCACACAGGTAAGGAATTAAGAAAATCTTTATTTAAGGGTGAAGATGTTTCTCACAAAATTGTTGACCCAATGCAACATTGAAATTCAAGCTGGAAAGATGATTTTAATATATCACTTGTACATTTTGTATTGCTCTTCTGGTGACAATGTAGTTTGTTTTTGTCAATTACCATTTTAATAATAGGGTAAAGAAAATGAAGTGGATTTTTGAAAGAAAACAATACTGTCAATACACTATTAAAACAAATTAAAATGGTAAAAGTTATTGTACTTTAAGTAAAAATAAAAGAGACAAAATATCAATCCCAGTTTTGGATTACTTTAATTAACAAAAAAAAAAATGCATATAGCAGAGGATAGTTTCAATCTGCCTACCTCTCGGTTATGAGCCCAGCATGCTTCCATTGCAGTACTCTGCTGCACATGTAAGTTCAAGAGATCCTGAAGCACTCACTCATCATGGGAAAGTACCAATGTGTTTCTTCGTTGGTTGATGGAAGAAACATCTTACAAAAACTCTCCAGATTATTGACTTTTTAAAGTTTTTCTAGGAAACGTTTTAGATGAATGCTTATTAGCCTTTGTCAGTATGGACTTTTTGCAAAGTGTCTCTGTGGCGCAATCAGTTAGTGTGTACGGCTATTAACCAAAAGGTTGGTGGTTCAATCCCACCTAGGGACCTAATTGACCTTGTTATCAGATTTTGGTGATCTTTAAGTAGACAAGTCATAATTTCAAACCCCCTGTTATGGTGTAGGGTACCTGGCCTTCTCTGATGTAATCAGAGTTAGATTTGATTCAGTGATTTTATAAAAACAGCTAGGAAGCACAATTTAGCAGTGGGTTGCAGAGAAAAAAAATATGCTGGCAGAAAAATCCAATTGAGTGATTAAACAGCTTTTTATTTTCTGGCTTTATTTTTATGCTAACAAATTTGTTCTCTGAAAAGTGTCCACAAAGCCAAGTCTCTGATTAACACCTTTGTAAGGATGGTTTTTCACCTATTACTAAATTAAACTTGCTTCATTGGAAAGGCAGCAAGATGCATCCTCATTTCAATGTCTACTGAAATAATACAGGTTGACACCAGGAAACATTAACGCCACTGCATCCTTGCTGCTTTCTCATGTGGAAGTCTGTTTAATGTGAAAACAAGGTGATATCTAATTAGCACACAGGTAAGGAATTAAGAAAATCTTTATTTAAGGGTGAAGATGTTTCTCACAAAATCGTTGCCCCAATGCATCATTGAAATTCAAGCTGGAAAGATGATTTTAATATATCACTTGTACATTTTGTATTGCTCTTCTGGTGACAATGTAGTTTGTTTTTGTCAATTACCATTTTAATAATAGGGTAAAGAAAATTAAGTGGATTTTTGAAAGAAAACAATACTGTCAATATACTATTAAAACAAATTAAAATGGTAAAAGTTATTGTACTTTAAGTAAAAATAAAAGAGCCAAAATATCAATCCCAGTTTTGGATTACTTTAATTAACAAACAAAAAAATGCATATAGCAGAGGATAGTTTCAATCTGCCTACCTCTGGGTTATGGGCCCAGCATGCTTCCATTGCTGTACTCTGCTGCACATGTAAGTGCAAGAGATCCTGAAGCACTCACTCATCATGGGAAAGTACCAATGTGTTTCTTCGTTGGTTGATAGAAGAAACATCTTACAAAAACTCTCCAGATTATTGACTTTTTTAAGTTTTTCTAGGAAACGTTTTAGATGAATGCTTATTAGCATTTGTCAGTAAGTACTTTTTGCAAAGTGTCTCTGTGGCGCAATCAGTTAGTGTGTACGGCTATTAACCAAAAGGTTGGTGGTTCAATCCCACCCAGGGACGTAATTGACATTGTTATCAGATTTTGGTGATCTTTAAGTAGACAAGTCAAATTTCATACCCCCTGTTATGGTGTAGGGTACCTGGCCTTCTCTGATGTAATCAGAGTTAGATTTGATTCAGTGATTTTATAAAAACATCTAGGAAGCACAATTTAGCAGTGGGTTGCAGAGAAAAAAAATATGCTGGCAGAAAAATCCAATTGAGTGATTAAACAGCTCTTCATTTTCTGGCTTTATTTTTATGCTAACAAATTTGTTCTCTGAAAAGTGTCCACAAAGCCAAGTCTCTGATTAACACCTTTGTAAGGATGGTTTTTCACCTATTACTAAATTAAACTTGCTTCATTGGAAAGGCAGCAAGATGCATCCTCATTTCAATGTCTACTGAAATAATACAAGTTGACACCAGGAAACATTAACGCCACTGCATCCTTGCTGCTTTCTCATGTGGAAGTCTGTTTAATGTGAAAACAAGGTGATATCTAATTAGCACACAGGTAAGGAATTAAGAAAATCTTTATTTAAGGGTGAAGATGTTTCTCACAAAATCGTTGCCCCAATGCATCATTGAAATTCAAGCTGGAAAGATGATTTTAATATATCACTTGTACATTTTGTATTGCTCTTCTGGTGACAATGTAGTTTGTTTTTGTCAATTACCATTTTAATAATAGGGTAAAGAAAATGAAGTGGATTTTTGAAAGAAAACAATACTGTCAATATACTATTAAAACAAATTAAAATGGTAAAAGTTATTGTACTTAAAGTAAAAATAAAAGAGACAAAATATCAATCCCAGTTTTGGATTACTTTAATTAACAAACAAAAAAATGCATATAGCAGAGGATAGTTTCAATCTGCCTACCTCTGGGTTATGGGCCCAGCATGCTTCCATTGCAGTACTCTGCTGCACATGTAAGTGCAAGAGATCCTGAAGCACTCACTCATCATGGGAAAGTACCAATGTGTTTCTTCGTTGGTTGATGGAAGAAACATCTTACAAAAACTCTCCAGATTATTGACTTTTTAAAGTTTTTCTAGGAAACGTTTTAGATGAATGCTTATTAGCCTTTGTCAGTATGGACTTTTGCAAAGTGTTTCTGTGGCGCAATCAGTTAGTATGTATGGCTATTAACCATAAGGTTGGTGGTTCAATCCCACCGAGGGACCTAATTGACCTTGTTATCAGATTTTGGTGATCTTTAAGTAGACAAGTCAAAATTTCAAACCCCCTGTTATGGTGTAGGGTACCTGGCCTTCTCTGATGTAATCAGAGTTAGATTTGATTCAGTGATTTTATAAAAACAGCTAGGAAGCACAATTTAGCAGTGGGTTGCAGAGAAAAAAAATATGCTGGCAGAAAAATCCAATTGAGTGATTAAACAGCTCTTCATTTTCTGGCTTTATTTTTATGCTAACAAATTTGTTCTCTGAAAAGTGTCCACAAAGCCAAGTCTCTGATTAACACCTTTGTAAGGATGGTTTTTCACCTATTACTAAATTAAACTTGCTTCATTGGAAAGGCAGCAAGATGCATCCTCATTTCAATGTCTACTGAAATAATACAAGTTGACACCAGGAAACATTAACGCCACTGCATCCTTGCTGCTTTCTCATGTGGAAGTCTGTTTAATATGAAAACAAGGTGATATCTAATTAGCACACAGGTAAGGAATTAAGAAAATCTTTATTTAAGGGTGAAGATGTTTCTCACAAAATCGTTGCCCCAATGCATCATTGAAATTCAAGCTGGAAATATGATTTTAATATATCACTTGTACATTTTGTATTGCTCTTCTGGTGACAATGTAGTTTGTTTTTGTCAATTACCATTTTAATAATAGGGTAAAGAAAATGAAGTGGATTTTTGAAAGAAAACAATACTGTCAATATACTATTAAAACAAATTAAAATGGTAAAAGTTATTGTACTTTAAGTAAAAATAAAAGAGACAAAATATCAATCCCAGTTTTGGATTACTTTAATTAACAAAAAAAATGCATATAGCAGAGGATAGTTTCAATCTGCCTACCTCTGGGTTATGGGCCCAGCATGCTTCCATTGCAGTACTCTGCTGCACATGTAAGTGCAAGAGATCCTGAAGCACTCACTCATCATGGGAAAGTACCAATGTGTTTCTTCGTTGGTTGATGGAAGAAACATCTTACAAAAACTCTCCAGATTATTGACTTTTTAAAGTTTTTCTAGGAAACGTTTTAGATGAATGCTTATTAGCCTTTGTCAGTATGGAATTTTGCAAAGTGTCTCTGTGGCGCAATCAGTTAGTATGTACGGCTATTAACCATAAGGTTGGTGGTTCAATCCCATCCAGGGACCTAATTGACCTTGTTATCAGATTTTGGTGATCTTTAAGTAGACAAGTCAAAATTTCAAACCCCCTGTTATGGTGTAGGGTACCTGGCCTTCTCTGATGTAATCAGAGTTAGATTTGATTCAGTGATTTTATAAAAAACATCTAGGAAGCACAATTTAGCAGTGGGTTGCAGAGAAAAAGAAATATGCTGGCAAAAAAATCAAATTGCGTGATTAAACAGCTCTTCATTTTCTGGCTTTATTTTTATGCTAACAAATTTGTTCTCTGAAAAGTGTCCACAAAGCCAAGTCTCTGATTAACACCTTTGTAGGGATGGTTTTTCACCTATTACTAAATTAAACTTGCTTCATTGGAAAGGCAGCAAGATGTATCCTCATTTCAATGTCTACTGAAATAATACAGGTTGACACCAGGAAACATTAACGCCACTGCATCCTTGCTGCTTTCTCATGTGGAAGTCTGTTTAATGTGAAAACAAGGTGATATCTAATTAGCACACAGGTAAGGAATTAAGAAAATCTTTATTTAAGGGTGAAGATGTTTCTCACAAAATTGTTGACCCAATGCATCATTGAAATTCAAGCTGGAAAGATGATTTTAATATATCACTTGTACATTTTGTATTGCTCTTCTGGTGACAATGTAGTTTGTTTTTGTCAATTACCATTTTAATAATAGGGTAAAGAAAATGAAGTTGATTTTTGAAAGAAAACAATACTGTCAATATACTATTAAAACAAATTAAAATGGTAAAAGTTATTGTACTTTAAGTAAAAATAAAAGAGACAAAATATCAATCCCAGTTTTGGATTACTTTAATTAACAAAAAAAATGCATATAGCAGAGGATAGTTTCAATCTGCCTACCTCTGGGTTATGGGCCCAGCATGCTTCCATTGCAGTACTCTGCTGCACATGTAAGTGCAAGAGATCCTGAAGCACTCACTCATCATGGGAAAGTACCAATGTGTTTCTTCGTTGGTTGATGGAAGAAACATCTTACAAAAACTCTCCAGATTATTGACTTTTTAAAGTTTTTCTAGGAAACGTTTTAGATGAATGCTTATTAGCCTTTGTCAGTATGGACTTTTGCAAAGTGTCTCTGTGGCGCAATCGGTTAGTGTGTTTGGCTATTAACCAAAATGTTGGTGGTTCAATCCCACCCAGGGACGTAATTAACCTTGTGATCAGATTTTGGTGATATTTAAGGAGACAAGTCAAAATTTCAAACCTCCTCTTATGGTGTAGGGTACATGGCCTTCTCTGATGTAATCAGAGTTAGATTTGATTCAGTGATTTTATAAAAAACAGCTAGGAAGCACAATTTAGCAGTGGGTTGCAGAGAAAAAAAATATGCTGGCAGAAAAATCCAATCGAGTGATTAAACAGCTCTTCATTTTCTGGCTTTATTTTTATGCTAACAAATTTGTTCTCTGAAAAGTGTCCACAAAGCCAAGTCTCTGATTAACACCTTTGTAAGGATGGTTTTTCACCTATTACTAAATTAAACTTGCTTCATTGGAAAGGCAGCAAGATGCATCCTCATTTCAATGTCTACTGAAATAATACAAGTTGACACCAGGAAACATTAACGCCACTGCATCCTTGCTGCTTTCTCATGTGGAAGTCTGTTTAATGTGAAAACAAGGTGATATCTAATTAGCACACAGGTAAGGAATTAAGAAAATCTTTATTTAAGGGTGAAGATGTTTCTCACAAAATTGTTGACCCAATGCAACATTGAAATTCAAGCTGGAAAGATGATTTTAATATATCACTTGTACATTTTGTATTGCTCTTCTGGTGACAATGTAGTTTGTTTTTGTCAATTACCATTTTAATAATAGGGTAAAGAAAATGAAGTGGATTTTTGAAAGAAAACAATACTGTCAATACACTATTAAAACAAATTAAAATGGTAAAAGTTATTGTACTTTAAGTAAAAATAAAAGAGACAAAATATCAATCCCAGTTTTGGATTACTTTAATTAACAAAAAAAAAAATGCATATAGCAGAGGATAGTTTCAATCTGCCTACCTCTCGGTTATGAGCCCAGCATGCTTCCATTGCAGTACTCTGCTGCACATGTAAGTTCAAGAGATCCTGAAGCACTCACTCATCATGGGAAAGTACCAATGTGTTTCTTCGTTGGTTGATGGAAGAAACATCTTACAAAAACTCTCCAGATTATTGACTTTTTAAAGTTTTTCTAGGAAACGTTTTAGATGAATGCTTATTAGCCTTTGTCAGTATGGACTTTTTGCAAAGTGTCTCTGTGGCGCAATCAGTTAGTGTGTACGGCTATTAACCAAAAGGTTGGTGGTTCAATCCCACCTAGGGACCTAATTGACCTTGTTATCAGATTTTGGTGATCTTTAAGTAGACAAGTCATAATTTCAAACCCCCTGTTATGGTGTAGGGTACCTGGCCTTCTCTGATGTAATCAGAGTTAGATTTGATTCAGTGATTTTATAAAAACAGCTAGGAAGCACAATTTAGCAGTGGGTTGCAGAGAAAAAAAATATGCTGGCAGAAAAATCCAATTGAGTGATTAAACAGCTTTTTATTTTCTGGCTTTATTTTTATGCTAACAAATTTGTTCTCTGAAAAGTGTCCACAAAGCCAAGTCTCTGATTAACACCTTTGTAAGGATGGTTTTTCACCTATTACTAAATTAAACTTGCTTCATTGGAAAGGCAGCAAGATGCATCCTCATTTCAATGTCTACTGAAATAATACAGGTTGACACCAGGAAACATTAACGCCACTGCATCCTTGCTGCTTTCTCATGTGGAAGTCTGTTTAATGTGAAAACAAGGTGATATCTAATTAGCACACAGGTAAGGAATTAAGAAAATCTTTATTTAAGGGTGAAGATGTTTCTCACAAAATCGTTGCCCCAATGCATCATTGAAATTCAAGCTGGAAAGATGATTTTAATATATCACTTGTACATTTTGTATTGCTCTTCTGGTGACAATGTAGTTTGTTTTTGTCAATTACCATTTTAATAATAGGGTAAAGAAAATTAAGTGGATTTTTGAAAGAAAACAATACTGTCAATATACTATTAAAACAAATTAAAATGGTAAAAGTTATTGTACTTTAAGTAAAAATAAAAGAGCCAAAATATCAATCCCAGTTTTGGATTACTTTAATTAACAAACAAAAAAATGCATATAGCAGAGGATAGTTTCAATCTGCCTACCTCTGGGTTATGGGCCCAGCATGCTTCCATTGCTGTACTCTGCTGCACATGTAAGTGCAAGAGATCCTGAAGCACTCACTCATCATGGGAAAGTACCAATGTGTTTCTTCGTTGGTTGATAGAAGAAACATCTTACAAAAACTCTCCAGATTATTGACTTTTTTAAGTTTTTCTAGGAAACGTTTTAGATGAATGCTTATTAGCATTTGTCAGTAAGTACTTTTTGCAAAGTGTCTCTGTGGCGCAATCAGTTAGTGTGTACGGCTATTAACCAAAAGGTTGGTGGTTCAATCCCACCCAGGGACGTAATTGACATTGTTATCAGATTTTGGTGATCTTTAAGTAGACAAGTCAAATTTCATACCCCCTGTTATGGTGTAGGGTACCTGGCCTTCTCTGATGTAATCAGAGTTAGATTTGATTCAGTGATTTTATAAAAACATCTAGGAAGCACAATTTAGCAGTGGGTTGCAGAGAAAAAAAATATGCTGGCAGAAAAATCCAATTGAGTGATTAAACAGCTCTTCATTTTCTGGCTTTATTTTTATGCTAACAAATTTGTTCTCTGAAAAGTGTCCACAAAGCCAAGTCTCTGATTAACACCTTTGTAAGGATGGTTTTTCACCTATTACTAAATTAAACTTGCTTCATTGGAAAGGCAGCAAGATGCATCCTCATTTCAATGTCTACTGAAATAATACAAGTTGACACCAGGAAACATTAACGCCACTGCATCCTTGCTGCTTTCTCATGTGGAAGTCTGTTTAATGTGAAAACAAGGTGATATCTAATTAGCACACAGGTAAGGAATTAAGAAAATCTTTATTTAAGGGTGAAGATGTTTCTCACAAAATCGTTGCCCCAATGCATCATTGAAATTCAAGCTGGAAAGATGATTTTAATATATCACTTGTACATTTTGTATTGCTCTTCTGGTGACAATGTAGTTTGTTTTTGTCAATTACCATTTTAATAATAGGGTAAAGAAAATGAAGTGGATTTTTGAAAGAAAACAATACTGTCAATATACTATTAAAACAAATTAAAATGGTAAAAGTTATTGTACTTAAAGTAAAAATAAAAGAGACAAAATATCAATCCCAGTTTTGGATTACTTTAATTAACAAACAAAAAAATGCATATAGCAGAGGATAGTTTCAATCTGCCTACCTCTGGGTTATGGGCCCAGCATGCTTCCATTGCAGTACTCTGCTGCACATGTAAGTGCAAGAGATCCTGAAGCACTCACTCATCATGGGAAAGTACCAATGTGTTTCTTCGTTGGTTGATGGAAGAAACATCTTACAAAAACTCTCCAGATTATTGACTTTTTAAAGTTTTTCTAGGAAACGTTTTAGATGAATGCTTATTAGCCTTTGTCAGTATGCACTTTTGCAAAGTGTTTCTGTGGCGCAATCAGTTAGTATGTATGGCTATTAACCATAAGGTTGGTGGTTCAATCCCACCGAGGGACCTAATTGACCTTGTTATCAGATTTTGGTGATCTTTAAGTAGACAAGTCAAAATTTCAAACCCCCTGTTATGGTGTAGGGTACCTGGCCTTCTCTGATGTAATCAGAGTTAGATTTGATTCAGTGATTTTATAAAAACAGCTAGGAAGCACAATTTAGCAGTGGGTTGCAGAGAAAAAAAATATGCTGGCAGAAAAATCCAATTGAGTGATTAAACAGCTCTTCATTTTCTGGCTTTATTTTTATGCTAACAAATTTGTTCTCTGAAAAGTGTCCACAAAGCCAAGTCTCTGATTAACACCTTTGTAAGGATGGTTTTTCACCTATTACTAAATTAAACTTGCTTCATTGGAAAGGCAGCAAGATGCATCCTCATTTCAATGTCTACTGAAATAATACAAGTTGACACCAGGAAACATTAACGCCACTGCATCCTTGCTGCTTTCTCATGTGGAAGTCTGTTTAATATGAAAACAAGGTGATATCTAATTAGCACACAGGTAAGGAATTAAGAAAATCTTTATTTAAGGGTGAAGATGTTTCTCACAAAATCGTTGCCCCAATGCATCATTGAAATTCAAGCTGGAAATATGATTTTAATATATCACTTGTACATTTTGTATTGCTCTTCTGGTGACAATGTAGTTTGTTTTTGTCAATTACCATTTTAATAATAGGGTAAAGAAAATGAAGTGGATTTTTGAAAGAAAACAATACTGTCAATATACTATTAAAACAAATTAAAATGGTAAAAGTTATTGTACTTTAAGTAAAAATAAAAGAGACAAAATATCAATCCCAGTTTTGGATTACTTTAATTAACAAAAAAAATGCATATAGCAGAGGATAGTTTCAATCTGCCTACCTCTGGGTTATGGGCCCAGCATGCTTCCATTGCAGTACTCTGCTGCACATGTAAGTGCAAGAGATCCTGAAGCACTCACTCATCATGGGAAAGTACCAATGTGTTTCTTCGTTGGTTGATGGAAGAAACATCTTACAAAAACTCTCCAGATTATTGACTTTTTAAAGTTTTTCTAGGAAACGTTTTAGATGAATGCTTATTAGCCTTTGTCAGTATGGAATTTTGCAAAGTGTCTCTGTGGCGCAATCAGTTAGTATGTACGGCTATTAGCCATAAGGTTGGTGGTTCAAGCCCATCCAGGGACCTAATTGACCTTGTTATCAGATTTTGGTGATCTTTAAGTAGACAAGTCAAAATTTCAAACCCCCTGTTATGGTGTAGGGTACCTGGCCTTCTCTGATGTAATCAGAGTTAGATTTGATTCAGTGATTTTATAAAAAACATCTAGGAAGCACAATTTAGCAGTGGGTTGCAGAGAAAAAGAAATATGCTGGCAAAAAAATCAAATTGCGTGATTAAACAGCTCTTCATTTTCTGGCTTTATTTTTATGCTAACAAATTTGTTCTCTGAAAAGTGTCCACAAAGCCAAGTCTCTGATTAACACCTTTGTAGGGATGGTTTTTCACCTATTACTAAATTAAACTTGCTTCATTGGAAAGGCAGCAAGATGTATCCTCATTTCAATGTCTACTGAAATAATACAGGTTGACACCAGGAAACATTAACGCCACTGCATCCTTGCTGCTTTCTCATGTGGAAGTCTGTTTAATGTGAAAACAAGGTGATATCTAATTAGCACACAGGTAAGGAATTAAGAAAATCTTTATTTAAGGGTGAAGATGTTTCTCACAAAATTGTTGACCCAATGCATCATTGAAATTCAAGCTGGAAAGATGATTTTAATATATCACTTGTACATTTTGTATTGCTCTTCTGGTGACAATGTAGTTTGTTTTTGTCAATTACCATTTTAATAATAGGGTAAAGAAAATGAAGTTGATTTTTGAAAGAAAACAATACTGTCAATATACTATTAAAACAAATTAAAATGGTAAAAGTTATTGTACTTTAAGTAAAAATAAAAGAGACAAAATATCAATCCCAGTTTTGGATTACTTTAATTAACAAAAAAAATGCATATAGCAGAGGATAGTTTCAATCTGCCTACCTCTGGGTTATGGGCCCAGCATGCTTCCATTGCAGTACTCTGCTGCACATGTAAGTGCAAGAGATCCTGAAGCACTCACTCATCATGGGAAAGTACCAATGTGTTTCTTCGTTGGTTGATGGAAGAAACATCTTACAAAAACTCTCCAGATTATTGACTTTTTAAAGTTTTTCTAGGAAACGTTTTAGATGAATGCTTATTAGCCTTTGTCAGTATGGACTTTTGCAAAGTGTCTCTGTGGCGCAATCGGTTAGTGTGTTTGGCTATTAACCAAAATGTTGGTGGTTCAATCCCACCCAGGGACGTAATTAACCTTGTGATCAGATTTTGGTGATATTTAAGGAGACAAGTCAAAATTTCAAACCTCCTCTTATGGTGTAGGGTACATGGCCTTCTCTGATGTAATCAGAGTTAGATTTGATTCAGTGATTTTATAAAAAACAGCTAGGAAGCACAATTTAGCAGTGGGTTGCAGAGAAAAAAAATATGCTGGCAGAAAAATCCAATCGAGTGATTAAACAGCTCTTCATTTTCTGGCTTTATTTTTATGCTAACAAATTTGTTCTCTGAAAAGTGTCCACAAAGCCAAGTCTCTGATTAACACCTTTGTAAGGATGGTTTTTCACCTATTACTAAATTAAACTTGCTTCATTGGAAAGGCAGCAAGATGCATCCTCATTTCAATGTCTACTGAAATAATACAAGTTGACACCAGGAAACATTAACGCCACTGCATCCTTGCTGCTTTCTCATGTGGAAGTCTGTTTAATGTGAAAACAAGGTGATATCTAATTAGCACACAGGTAAGGAATTAAGAAAATCTTTATTTAAGGGTGAAGATGTTTCTCACAAAATTGTTGACCCAATGCAACATTGAAATTCAAGCTGGAAAGATGATTTTAATATATCACTTGTACATTTTGTATTGCTCTTCTGGTGACAATGTAGTTTGTTTTTGTCAATTACCATTTTAATAATAGGGTAAAGAAAATGAAGTGGATTTTTGAAAGAAAACAATACTGTCAATACACTATTAAAACAAATTAAAATGGTAAAAGTTATTGTACTTTAAGTAAAAATAAAAGAGACAAAATATCAATCCCAGTTTTGGATTACTTTAATTAACAAAAAAAAAAATGCATATAGCAGAGGATAGTTTCAATCTGCCTACCTCTCGGTTATGAGCCCAGCATGCTTCCATTGCAGTACTCTGCTGCACATGTAAGTTCAAGAGATCCTGAAGCACTCACTCATCATGGGAAAGTACCAATGTGTTTCTTCGTTGGTTGATGGAAGAAACATCTTACAAAAACTCTCCAGATTATTGACTTTTTAAAGTTTTTCTAGGAAACGTTTTAGATGAATGCTTATTAGCCTTTGTCAGTATGGACTTTTTGCAAAGTGTCTCTGTGGCGCAATTAGTTAGTGTGTACGGCTATTAACCAAAAGGTTGGTGGTTCAATCCCACCTAGGGACCTAATTGACCTTGTTATCAGATTTTGGTGATCTTTAAGTAGACAAGTCATAATTTCAAACCCCCTGTTATGGTGTAGGGTACCTGGCCTTCTCTGATGTAATCAGAGTTAGATTTGATTCAGTGATTTTATAAAAACAGCTAGGAAGCACAATTTAGCAGTGGGTTGCAGAGAAAAAAAATATGCTGGCAGAAAAATCCAATTGAGTGATTAAACAGCTCTTCATTTTCTGGCTTTATTTTTATGCTAACAAATTTGTTCTCTGAAAAGTGTCCACAAAGCCAAGTCTCTGATTAACACCTTTGTAAGGATGGCTTTTCACCTATTACTAAATTAAACTTGCTTCATTGGAAAGGCAGCAAGATGCATCCTCATTTCAATGTCTACTGAAATAATACAGGTTGACACCAGGAAACATTAACGCCACTGCATCCTTGCTGCTTTCTCATGTGGAAGTCTGTTTAATGTGAAAACAAGGTGATATCTAATTAGCACACAGGTAAGGAATTAAGAAAATCTTTATTTAAGGGTGAAGATGTTTCTCACAAAATCGTTGCCCCAATGCATCATTGAAATTCAAGCTGGAAAGATGATTTTAATATATCACTTGTACATTTTGTATTGCTCTTCTGGTGACAATGTAGTTTGTTTTTGTCAATTACCATTTTAATAATAGGGTAAAGAAAATTAAGTGGATTTTTGAAAGAAAACAATACTGTCAATATACTATTAAAACAAATTAAAATGGTAAAAGTTATTGTACTTTAAGTAAAAATAAAAGAGCCAAAATATCAATCCCAGTTTTGGATTACTTTAATTAACAAACAAAAAAATGCATATAGCAGAGGATAGTTTCAATCTGCCTACCTCTGGGTTATGGGCCCAGCATGCTTCCATTGCTGTACTCTGCTGCACATGTAAGTGCAAGAGATCCTGAAGCACTCACTCATCATGGGAAAGTACCAATGTGTTTCTTCGTTGGTTGATGGAAGAAACATCTTACAAAAACTCTCCAGATTATTGACTTTTTAAAGTTTTTCTAGGAAACGTTTTAGATGAATGCTTATTAGCCTTTGTCAGTATGGACTTTTGCAAAGTGTCTCTGTGGCGCAATCGGTTAGTGTGTTTGGCTATTAACCAAAATGTTGGTGGTTTAATCCCACCCAGGGACGTAATTAACCTTGTGATCAGATTTTGGTGATATTTAAGGAGACAAGTCAAAATTTCAAACCTCCTCTTATGGTGTAGGGTACATGGCCTTCTCTGATGTAATCAGAGTTAGATTTGATTCAGTGATTTTATAAAAAACAGCTAGGAAGCACAATTTAGCAGTGGGTTGCAGAGAAAAAAAATATGCTGGCAGAAAAATCCAATCGAGTGATTAAACAGCTCTTCATTTTCTGGCTTTATTTTTATGCTAACAAATTTGTTCTCTGAAAAGTGTCCACAAAGCCAAGTCTCTGATTAACACCTTTGTAAGGATGGTTTTTCACCTATTACTAAATTAAACTTGCTTCATTGGAAAGGCAGCAAGATGCATCCTCATTTCAATGTCTACTGAAATAATACAAGTTGACACCAGGAAACATTAACGCCACTGCATCCTTGCTGCTTTCTCATGTGGAAGTCTGTTTAATGTGAAAACAAGGTGATATCTAATTAGCACACAGGTAAGGAATTAAGAAAATCTTTATTTAAGGGTGAAGATGTTTCTCACAAAATTGTTGACCCAATGCAACATTGAAATTCAAGCTGGAAAGATGATTTTAATATATCACTTGTACATTTTGTATTGCTCTTCTGGTGACAATGTAGTTTGTTTTTGTCAATTACCATTTTAATAATAGGGTAAAGAAAATGAAGTGGATTTTTGAAAGAAAACAATACTGTCAATACACTATTAAAACAAATTAAAATGGTAAAAGTTATTGTACTTTAAGTAAAAATAAAAGAGACAAAATATCAATCCCAGTTTTGGATTACTTTAATTAACAAACAAAAAAATGCATATAGCAGAGGATAGTTTCAATCTGCCTACCTCTCGGTTATGAGCCCAGCATGCTTCCATTGCAGTACTCTGCTGCACATGTAAGTTCAAGAGATCCTGAAGCACTCACTCATCATGGGAAAGTACCAATGTGTTTCTTCGTTGGTTGATGGAAGAAACATCTTACAAAAACTCTCCAGATTATTGACTTTTTAAAGTTTTTCTAGGAAACGTTTTAGATGAATGCTTATTAGCCTTTGTCAGTATGGACTTTTTGCAAAGTGTCTCTGTGGCGCAATCAGTTAGTGTGTACGGCTATTAACCAAAAGGTTGGTGGTTCAATCCCACCTAGGGACCTAATTGACCTTGTTATCAGATTTTGGTGATCTTTAAGTAGACAAGTCATAATTTCAAACCCCCTGTTATGGTGTAGGGTACCTGGCCTTCTCTGATGTAATCAGAGTTAGATTTGATTCAGTGATTTTATAAAAACAGCTAGGAAGCACAATTTAGCAGTGGGTTGCAGAGAAAAAAAATATGCTGGCAGAAAAATCCAATTGAGTGATTAAACAGCTCTTCATTTTCTGGCTTTATTTTTATGCTAACAAATTTGTTCTCTGAAAAGTGTCCACAAAGCCAAGTCTCTGATTAACACCTTTGTAAGGATGGCTTTTCACCTATTACTAAATTAAACTTGCTTCATTGGAAAGGCAGCAAGATGCATCCTCATTTCAATGTCTACTGAAATAATACAGGTTGACACCAGGAAACATTAACGCCACTGCATCCTTGCTGCTTTCTCATGTGGAAGTCTGTTTAATGTGAAAACAAGGTGATATCTAATTAGCACACAGGTAAGGAATTAAGAAAATCTTTATTTAAGGGTGAAGATGTTTCTCACAAAATCGTTGCCCCAATGCATCATTGAAATTCAAGCTGGAAAGATGATTTTAATATATCACTTGTACATTTTGTATTGCTCTTCTGGTGACAATGTAGTTTGTTTTTGTCAATTACCATTTTAATAATAGGGTAAAGAAAATTAAGTGGATTTTTGAAAGAAAACAATACTGTCAATATACTATTAAAACAAATTAAAATGGTAAAAGTTATTGTACTTTAAGTAAAAATAAAAGAGCCAAAATATCAATCCCAGTTTTGGATTACTTTAATTAACAAACAAAAAAATGCATATAGCAGAGGATAGTTTCAATCTGCCTACCTCTGGGTTATGGGCCCAGCATGCTTCCATTGCTGTACTCTGCTGCACATGTAAGTGCAAGAGATCCTGAAGCACTCACTCATCATGGGAAAGTACCAATGTGTTTCTTCGTTGGTTGATAGAAGAAACATCTTACAAAAACTCTCCAGATTATTGACTTTTTTACGTTTTTCTAGGAAACATTTTAGATGAATGCTTATTAGCATTTGTCAGTAAGTACTTTTTGCAAAGTGTCTCTGTGGCGCAATCAGTTAGTGTGTACGGCTATTAACCAAAAGGTTGGTGGTTCAATCCCACCCAGGGACGTAATTGACATTGTTATCAGATTTTGGTGATCTTTAAGTAGACAAGTCAAATTTCATACCCCCTGTTATGGTGTAGGGTACCTGGCCTTCTCTGATGTAATCAGAGTTAGATTTGATTCAGTGATTTTATAAAAACATCTAGGAAGCACAATTTAGGAGTGGGTTGCAGAGAAAAAGAAATATGCTGGCAAAAAAACCAAATTGCGTGATTAAACAGCTCTTCATTTTCTGGCTTTATTTTTATGCTAACAAATTTGTTCTCTGAAAAGTGTCCACAAAGCCAAGTCTCTGATTAACACCTTTGTAGGGATGGTTTTTCACCTATTACTAAATTAAACTTGCTTCATTGGAAAGGCAGCAAGATGTATCCTCATTTCAATGTCTACTGAAATAATACAGGTTGACACCAGGAAACATTAACGCCACTGCATCCTTGCTGCTTTCTCATGTGGAAGTCTGTTTAATGTGAAAACAAGGTGATATCTAATTAGCACACAGGTAAGGAATTAAGAAAATCTTTATTTAAGGGTGAAGATGTTTCTCACAAAATCGTTGCCCCAATGCATCATTGAAATTCAAGCTGGAAAGATGATTTTAATATATCACTTGTACATTTTGTATTGCTCTTCTGGTGACAATGTAGTTTGTTTTTGTCAATTACCATTTTAATAATAGGGTAAAGAAAATGAAGTGGATTTTTGAAAGAAAACAATACTGTCAATATACTATTAAAACAAATTAAAATGGTAAAAGTTATTGTACTTAAAGTAAAAATAAAAGAGACAAAATATCAATCCCAGTTTTGGATTACTTTAATTAACAAACAAAAAAATGCATATAGCAGAGGATAGTTTCAATCTGCCTACCTCTGGGTTATGGGCCCAGCATGCTTCCATTGCAGTACTCTGCTGCACATGTAAGTGCAAGAGATCCTGAAGCACTCACTCATCATGGGAAAGTACCAATGTGTTTCTTCGTTGGTTGATGGAAGAAACATCTTACAAAAACTCTCCAGATTATTGACTTTTTAAAGTTTTTCTAGGAAACGTTTTAGATGAATGCTTATTAGCCTTTGTCAGTATGGACTTTTGCAAAGTGTTTCTGTGGCGCAATCAGTTAGTATGTATGGCTATTAACCATAAGGTTGGTGGTTCAATCCCACCGAGGGACCTAATTGACCTTGTTATCAGATTTTGGTGATCTTTAAGTAGACAAGTCAAAATTTCAAACCCCCTGTTATGGTGTAGGGTACCTGGCCTTCTCTGATGTAATCAGAGTTAGATTTGATTCAGTGATTTTATAAAAACAGCTAGGAAGCACAATTTAGCAGTGGGTTGCAGAGAAAAAAAATATGCTGGCAGAAAAATCCAATTGAGTGATTAAACAGCTCTTCATTTTCTGGCTTTATTTTTATGCTAACAAATTTGTTCTCTGAAAAGTGTCCACAAAGCCAAGTCTCTGATTAACACCTTTGTAAGGATGGTTTTTCACCTATTACTAAATTAAACTTGCTTCATTGGAAAGGCAGCAAGATGCATCCTCATTTCAATGTCTACTGAAATAATACAAGTTGACACCAGGAAACATTAACGCCACTGCATCCTTGCTGCTTTCTCATGTGGAAGTCTGTTTAATATGAAAACAAGGTGATATCTAATTAGCACACAGGTAAGGAATTAAGAAAATCTTTATTTAAGGGTGAAGATGTTTCTCACAAAATCGTTGCCCCAATGCATCATTGAAATTCAAGCTGGAAATATGATTTTAATATATCACTTGTACATTTTGTATTGCTCTTCTGGTGACAATGTAGTTTGTTTTTGTCAATTACCATTTTAATAATAGGGTAAAGAAAATGAAGTGGATTTTTGAAAGAAAACAATACTGTCAATATACTATTAAAACAAATTAAAATGGTAAAAGTTATTGTACTTTAAGTAAAAATAAAAGAGACAAAATATCAATCCCAGTTTTGGATTACTTTAATTAACAAAAAAAATGCATATAGCAGAGGATAGTTTCAATCTGCCTACCTCTGGGTTATGGGCCCAGCATGCTTCCATTGCAGTACTCTGCTGCACATGTAAGTGCAAGAGATCCTGAAGCACTCACTCATCATGGGAAAGTACCAATGTGTTTCTTCGTTGGTTGATGGAAGAAACATCTTACAAAAACTCTCCAGATTATTGACTTTTTAAAGTTTATCTAGGAAACGTTTTAGATGAATGCTTATTAGCCTTTGTCAGTATGGAATTTTGCAAAGTGTCTCTGTGGCGCAATCAGTTAGTATGTACGGCTATTAACCATAAGGTTGGTGGTTCAATCCCATCCAGGGACCTAATTGACCTTGTTATCAGATTTTGGTGATCTTTAAGTAGACCAGTCAAATTTTCAAACCCCCTGTTATGGTGTAGGGTACCTGGCCTTCTCTGATGTAATCAGAGTTAGATTTGATTCAGTGATTTTATAAAAAACATCTAGGAAGCACAATTTAGCAGTGGGTTGCAGAGAAAAAGAAATATGCTGGCAAAAAAATCAAATTGCGTGATTAAACAGCTCTTCATTTTCTGGCTTTATTTTTATGCTAACAAATTTGTTCTCTGAAAAGTGTCCACAAAGCCAAGTCTCTGATTAACACCTTTGTAGGGATGGTTTTTCACCTATTACTAAATTAAACTTGCTTCATTGGAAAGGCAGCAAGATGTATCCTCATTTCAATGTCTACTGAAATAATACAGGTTGACACCAGGAAACATTAACGCCACTGCATCCTTGCTGCTTTCTCATGTGGAAGTCTGTTTAATGTGAAAACAAGGTGATATCTAATTAGCACACAGGTAAGGAATTAAGAAAATCTTTATTTAAGGGTGAAGATGTTTCTCACAAAATTGTTGACCCAATGCATCATTGAAATTCAAGCTGGAAAGATGATTTTAATATATCACTTGTACATTTTGTATTGCTCTTCTGGTGACAATGTAGTTTGTTTTTGTCAATTACCATTTTAATAATAGGGTAAAGAAAATGAAGTTGATTTTTGAAAGAAAACAATACTGTCAATATACTATTAAAACAAATTAAAATGGTAAAAGTTATTGTACTTTAAGTAAAAATAAAAGAGACAAAATATCAATCCCAGTTTTGGATTACTTTAACAAAAAAAATGCATATAGCAGAGGATAGTTTCAATCTGCCTACCTCTGGGTTATGGGCCCAGCATGCTTCCATTGCAGTACTCTGCTGCACATGTAAGTGCAAGAGATCCTGAAGCACTCACTCATCATGGGAAAGTACCAATGTGTTTCTTCGTTGGTTGATGGAAGAAACATCTTACAAAAACTCTCCAGATTATTGACTTTTTAAAGTTTTTCTAGGAAACGTTTTAGATGAATGCTTATTAGCCTTTGTCAGTATGGACTTTTGCAAAGTGTCTCTGTGGCGCAATCGGTTAGTGTGTTTGGCTATTAACCAAAATGTTGGTGGTTCAATCCCACCCAGGGACGTAATTAACCTTGTGATCAGATTTTGGTGATATTTAAGGAGACAAGTCAAAATTTCAAACCTCCTCTTATGGTGTAGGGTACATGGCCTTCTCTGATGTAATCAGAGTTAGATTTGATTCAGTGATTTTATAAAAAACAGCTAGGAAGCACAATTTAGCAGTGGGTTGCAGAGAAAAAAAATATGCTGGCAGAAAAATCCAATCGAGTGATTAAACAGCTCTTCATTTTCTGGCTTTATTTTTATGCTAACAAATTTGTTCTCTGAAAAGTGTCCACAAAGCCAAGTCTCTGATTAACACCTTTGTAAGGATGGTTTTTCACCTATTACTAAATTAAACTTGCTTCATTGGAAAGGCAGCAAGATGCATCCTCATTTCAATGTCTACTGAAATAATACAAGTTGACACCAGGAAACATTAACGCCACTGCATCCTTGCTGCTTTCTCATGTGGAAGTCTGTTTAATGTGAAAACAAGGTGATATCTAATTAGCACACAGGTAAGGAATTAAGAAAATCTTTATTTAAGGGTGAAGATGTTTCTCACAAAAATGTTGACCCAATGCAACATTGAAATTCAAGCTGGAAAGATGATTTTAATATATCACTTGTACATTTTGTATTGCTCTTCTGGTGACAATGTAGTTTGTTTTTGTCAATTACCATTTTAATAATAGGGTAAAGAAAATGAAGTGGATTTTTGAAAGAAAACAATACTGTCAATATACTATTAAAACAAATTAAAATGGTAAAAGTTATTGTACTTTAAGTAAAAATAAAAGAGACAAAATATCAATCCCAGTTTTGGATTACTTTAATTAACAAAAAAAAAATGCATATAGCAGAGGATAGTTTCAATCTGCCTACCTCTCGGTTATGAGCCCAGCATGCTTCCATTGCAGTACTCTGCTGCACATGTAAGTTCAAGAGATCCTGAAGCACTCACTCATCATGGGAAAGTACCAATGTGTTTCTTCGTTGGTTGATGGAAGAAACATCTTACAAAAACTCTCCAGATTATTGACTTTTTAAAGTTTTTCTAGGAAACGTTTTAGATGAATGCTTATTAGCCTTTGTCAGTATGGACTTTTTGCAAAGTGTCTCTGTGGCGCAATCAGTTAGTGTGTACGGCTATTAACCAAAAGGTTGGTGGTTCAATCCCACCCAGGGACCTAATTGACCTTGTTATCAGATTTTGGTGATCTTTAAGTAGACAAGTCAAAATTTCAAACCCCCTGTTATGGTGTAGGGTACCTGGCCTTCTCTGATGTAATCAGAGTTAGATTTGATTCAGTGATTTTATAAAAACAGCTAGGAAGCACAATTTAGCAGTGGGTTGCAGAGAAAAAAAATATGCTGGCAGAAAAATCCAATTGAGTGATTAAACAGCTCTTTATTTTCTGGCTTTATTTTTATGCTAACAAATTTGTTCTCTGAAAAGTGTCCACAAAGCCAAGTCTCTGATTAACACCTTTGTAAGGATGGTTTTTCACCTATTACTAAATTAAACTTGCTTCATTGGAAAGGCAGCAAGATGCATCCTCATTTCAATGTCTACTGAAATAATACAGGTTGACACCAGGAAACATTAACGCCACTGCATCCTTGCTGCTTTCTCATGTGGAAGTCTGTTTAATGTGAAAACAAGGTGATATCTAATTAGCACACAGGTAAGGAATTAAGAAAATCTTTATTTAAGGGTGAAGATGTTTCTCACAAAATCGTTGCCCCAATGCATCATTGAAATTCAAGCTGGAAAGATGATTTTAATATATCACTTGTACATTTTGTATTGCTCTTCTGGTGACAATGTAGTTTGTTTTTGTCAATTACCATTTTAATAATAGGGTAAAGAAAATTAAGTGGATTTTTGAAAGAAAACAATACTGTCAATATACTATTAAAACAAATTAAAATGGTAAAAGTTATTGTACTTTAAGTAAAAATAAAAGAGCCAAAATATCAATCCCAGTTTTGGATTACTTTAATTAACAAACAAAAAAATGCATATAGCAGAGGATAGTTTCAATCTGCCTACCTCTGGGTAATGGGCCCAGCATGCTTCCATTGCTGTACTCTGCTGCACATGTAAGTGCAAGAGATCCTGAAGCACTCACTCATCATGGGAAAGTACCAATGTGTTTCTTCGTTGGTTGATAGAAGAAACATCTTACAAAAACTCTCCAGATTATTGACTTTTTAAAGTTTTTCTAGGAAACGTTTTAGATGAATGCTTATTAGCATTTGTCAGTATGTAGTTTTGCAAAGTGTCTCTGTGGCGCAATCAGTTAGTGTGTACGGCTATTAACCAAAAGGTTGGTGGTTCAATCCCACCCAGGGACGTAATTGACCTTGTTATCAGATTTTGGTGATCTTTAAGTAGACAAGTCAAATTTCATACCCCCTGTTATGGTGTAGGGTACCTGGCCTTCTCTGATGTAATCAGAGTTAGATTTGATTCAGTGATTTTATAAAAACATCTAGGAAGCACAATTTAGCAGTGGGTTGCAGAGAAAAAGAAATATGCTGGCAAAAAAATCAAATTGCGTGATTAAACAGCTCTTCATTTTCTGGCTTTATTTTTATGCTAACAAATTTGTTCTCTGAAAAGTGTCCACAAAGCCAAGTCTCTGATTAACACCTTTGTAGGGATGGTTTTTCACCTATTACTAAATTAAACTTGCTTCATTGGAAAGGCAGCAAGATGTATCCTCATTTCAATGTCTACTGAAATAATACAGGTTGACACCAGGAAACATTAACGCCACTGCATCCTTGCTGCTTTCTCATGTGGAAGTCTGTTTAATGTGAAAACAAGGTGATATCTAATTAGCACACAGGTAAGGAATTAAGAAAATCTTTATTTAAGGGTGAAGATGTTTCTCACAAAATTGTTGACCCAATGCATCGTTGAAATTCAAGCTGGAAAGATGATTTTAATATATCACTTGTACATTTTGTATTGCTCTTCTGGTGACAATGTAGTTTGTTTTTGTCAATTACCATTTTAATAATAGGGTAAAGAAAATGAAGTGGATTTTTGAAAGAAAACAATACTGTCAATATACTATTAAAACAAATTAAAATGGTAAAAGTTATTGTACTTTAAGTAAAAATAAAAGAGACAAAATATCAATCCCAGTTTTGGATTACTTTAATTAACAAAAAAAAAATGCATATAGCAGAGGATAGTTTCAATCTGCCTACCTCTGGGTTATGGGCCCAGCATGCTTCCATTGCAGTACTCTGCTGCACATGTAAGTTCAAGAGATCCTGAAGCACTCACTCATCATGGGAAAGTACCAATGTGTTTCTTCGTTGGTTGATGGAAGAAACATCTTACAAAAACTCTCCAGATTATTGACTTTTTAAAGTTTTTCTAGGAAACGTTTTAGATGAATGCTTATTAGCCTTTGTCAGTATGGACTTTCGCAAAGTGTCTCTGTGGCGCAATCAGTTAGTATGTACGGCTATTAACCATAAGGTTGGTGGTTCAATCCCATCCAGGGACCTAATTGACCTTGTTATCAGATTTTGGTGATCTTTAAGTAGACAAGTCAAAATTTCAAACCCCCTGTTATGGTGTAGGGTACCTGGCCTTCTCTGATGTAATCAGAGTTAGATTTGATTCAGTGATTTTATAAAAACAGCTAGGAAGCACAATTTAGCAGTGGGTTGCAGAGAAAAAAAATATGCTGGCAGAAAAATCCAATTGAGTGATTAAACAGCTCTTCATTTTCTGGCTTTATTTTTATGCTAACAAATTTGTTCTCTGAAAAGTGTCCACAAAGCCAAGTCTCTGATTAACACCTTTGTAAGGATGGTTTTTCACCTATTACTAAATTAAACTTGCTTCATTGGAAAGGCAGCAAGATGCATCCTCATTTCAATGTCTACTAAAATAATACAAGTTGACACCAGGAAACATTAACGAAACTGCATCCTTGCTGCTTTCTCATGTGGAAGTCTGTTTTATATGAAAACAAGGTGATATCTAATTAGCACACAGGTAAGGAATTAAGAAAATCTTTATTTAAGGGTGAAGATGTTTCTCACAAAATCGTTGCCACAATGCATCATTGAAATTCAAGCTGGAAATATGATTTTAATATATCACTTGTACATTTTGTATTGCTCTTCTGGTGACAATGTAGTTTGTTTTTGTCAATTACCATTTTAATAATAGGGTAAAGAAAATTAAGTGGATTTTTGAAAGAAAACAATACTGTCAATATACTATTAAAACAAATTAAAATGGTAAAAGTTATTGTACTTTAAGTAAAAATAAAAGAGCCAAAATATCAATCCCAGTTTTGGATTACTTTAATTAACAAACAAAAAAATGCATATAGCAGAGGATAGTTTCAACCTGCCTACCTCTGGGTTATGGGCCCAGCATGCTTCCATTGCTGTACTCTGCTGCACATGTAAGTGCAAGAGATCCTGAAGCACTCACTCATCATGGGAAAGTACCAATGTGTTTCTTCGTTGGTTGATAGAAGAAACATCTTACAAAAACTCTCCAGATTATTGACTTTTTTAAGTTTTTCTAGGAAACGTTTTAGATGAATGCTTATTAGCATTTGTCAGTATGTACTTTTGCAAAGTGTCTCTGTGGCGCAATCAGTTAGTATGTACGGCTATTAACCAAAAGGTTGGTGGTTCAATCCCACCCAGGGACGTAATTGACCTTGTTATCAGATTTTGGTGATCTTTAAGTAGACAAGTCAAATTTCATACCCCCTGTTATGGTGTAGGGTACTTGGCCTTCTCTGATGTAATCAGAGTTAGATTTGATTCAGTGATTTTATAAAAACATCTAGGAAGCACAATTTAGCAGTGGGTTGCAGAGAAAAAGAAATATGCTGGCAAAAAAATCAAATTGCGTGATTAAACAGCTCTTCATTTTCTGGCTTTATTTTTATGCTAACAAATTTGTTCTCTGAAAAGTGTCCACAAAGCCAAGTCTCTGATTAACACCTTTGTAGGGATGGTTTTTCACCTATTACTAAATTAAACTTGCTTCATTGGAAAGGCAGCAAGATGTATCCTCATTTCAATGTCTACTGAAATAATACAGGTTGACACCAGGAAACATTAACGCCACTGCATCCTTGCTGCTTTCTCATGTGGAAGTCTGTTTAATGTGAAAACAAGGTGATATCTAATTAGCACACAGGTAAGGAATTAAGAAAATCTTTATTTAAGGGTGAAGATGTTTCTCACAAAATTGTTGACCCAATGCAACATTGAAATTCAAGCTGGAAAGATGATTTTAATATATCACTTGTACATTTTGTATTGCTCTTCTGGTGACAATGTAGTTTGTTTTTGTCAATTACCATTTTAATAATAGGGTAAAGAAAATGAAGTGGATTTTTGAAAGAAAACAATACTGTCAATATACTATTAAAACAAATTAAAATGGTAAAAGTTATTGTACTTTAAGTAAAAATAAAAGAGACAAAATATCAATCCCAGTTTTGGATTACTTTAATTAACAAAAAAAAAATGCATATAGCAGAGGATAGTTTCAATCTGCCTACCTCTCGGTTATGAGCCCAGCATGCTTCCATTGCAGTACTCTGCTGCACATGTAAGTTCAAGAGATCCTGAAGCACTCACTCATCATGGGAAAGTACCAATGTGTTTCTTCGTTGGTTGATGGAAGAAACATCTTACAAAAACTCTCCAGATTATTGACTTTTTAAAGTTTTTCTAGGAAACGTTTTAGATGAATGCTTATTAGCCTTTGTCAGTATGGACTTTTTGCAAAGTGTCTCTGTGGCGCAATCAGTTAGTGTGTACGGCTATTAACCAAAAGGTTGGTGGTTCAATCCCACCCAGGGACCTAATTGACCTTGTTATCAGATTTTGGTGATCTTTAAGTAGACAAGTCAAAATTTCAAACCCCCTGTTATGGTGTAGGGTACCTGGCCTTCTCTGATGTAATCAGAGTTAGATTTGATTCAGTGATTTTATAAAAACAGCTAGGAAGCACAATTTAGCAGTGGGTTGCAGAGAAAAAAAATATGCTGGCAGAAAAATCCAATTGAGTGATTAAACAGCTCTTTATTTTCTGGCTTTATCTTTATGCTAACAAATTTGTTCTCTGAAAAGTGTCCACAAAGCCAAGTCTCTGATTAACACCTTTGTAAGGATGGTTTTTCACCTATTACTAAATTAAACTTGCTTCATTGGAAAGGCAGCAAGATGCATCCTCATTTCAATGTCTACTGAAATAATACAGGTTGACACCAGGTAACATTAGCGCCACTGCATCCTTGCTGCTTTCTCATGTGGAAGTCTGTTTAATGTGAAAACAAGGTGATATCTAATTAGCACACAGGTAAGGAATTAAGAAAATCTTTATTTAAGGGTGAAGATGTTTCTCACAAAATCGTTGCCCCAATGCATCATTGAAATTCAAGCTGGAAAGATGATTTTAATATATCACTTGTACATTTTGTATTGCTCTTCTGGTGACAATGTAGTTTGTTTTTGTCAATTACCATTTTAATAATAGGGTAAAGAAAATTAAGTGGATTTTTGAAAGAAAACAATACTGTCAATATACTATTAAAACAAATTAAAATGGTAAAAGTTATTGTACTTTAAGTAAAAATAAAAGAGCCAAAATATCAATCCCAGTTTTGGATTACTTTAATTAACAAACAAAAAAATGCATATAGCAGAGGATAGTTTCAATCTGCCTACCTCTGGGTTATGGGCCCAGCATGCTTCCATTGCTGTACTCTGCTGCACATGTAAGTGCAAGAGATCCTGAAGCACTCACTCATCATGGGAAAGTACCAATGTGTTTCTTCGTTGGTTGATAGAAGAAACATCTTACAAAAACTCTCCAGATTATTGACTTTTTAAAGTTTTTCTAGGAAACGTTTTAGATGAATGCTTATTAGCATTTGTCAGTATGTAGTTTTGCAAAGTGTCTCTGTGGCGCAATCAGTTAGTGTGTACGGCTATTAACCAAAAGGTTGGTGGTTCAATCCCACCCAGGGACGTAATTGACCTTGTTATCAGATTTTGGTGATCTTTAAGTAGACAAGTCAAATTTCATACCCCCTGTTATGGTGTAGGGTACCTGGCCTTCTCTGATGTAATCAGAGTTAGATTTGATTCAGTGATTTTATAAAAACATCTAGGAAGCACAATTTAGCAGTGGGTTGCAGAGAAAAAGAAATATGCTGGCAAAAAAATCAAATTGCGTGATTAAACAGCTCTTCATTTTCTGGCTTTATTTTTATGCTAACAAATTTGTTCTCTGAAAAGTGTCCACAAAGCCAAGTCTCTGATTAACACCTTTGTAGGGATGGTTTTTCACCTATTACTAAATTAAACTTGCTTCATTGGAAAGGCAGCAAGATGTATCCTCATTTCAATGTCTACTGAAATAATACAGGTTGACACCAGGAAACATTAACGCCACTGCATCCTTGCTGCTTTCTCATGTGGAAGTCTGTTTAATGTGAAAACAAGGTGATATCTAATTAGCACACAGGTAAGGAATTAAGAAAATCTTTATTTAAGGGTGAAGATGTTTCTCACAAAATTGTTGACCCAATGCATCATTGAAATTCAAGCTGGAAAGATGATTTTAATATATCACTTGTACATTTTGTATTGCTCTTCTGGTGACAATGTAGTTTGTTTTTGTCAATTACCATTTTAATAATAGGGTAAAGAAAATGAAGTGGATTTTTGAAAGAAAACAATACTGTCAATATACTATTAAAACAAATTAAAATGGTAAAAGTTATTGTACTTTAAGTAAAAATAAAAGAGCCAAAATATCAATCCCAGTTTTGGATTACTTTAATTAACAAAAAAAAATGCATATAGCAGAGGATAGTTTCAATCTGCCTACCTCTGGGTTATGGGCCCAGCATGCTTCCATTGCAGTACTCTGCTGCACATGTAAGTTCAAGAGATCCTGAAGCACTCACTCATCATGGGAAAGTACCAATGTGTTTCTTCGTTGGTTGATGGAAGAAACATCTTACAAAAACTCTCCAGATTATTGACTTTTTAAAGTTTTTCTAGGAAACGTTTTAGATGAATGCTTATTAGCCTTTGTCAGTATGGACTTTTGCAAAGTGTCTCTGTGGCGCAATCAGTTAGTATGTGCGGCTATTAACCAAAAGGTTGGTGGTTCAATCCCACCCAGGGACCTAATTGACCTTGTTATCAGATTTTGGTGATCTTTAAGTAGACAAGTCAAAATTTCAAACCCCCTGTTATGGTGTAGGGTACCTGGCCTTCTCTGATGTAATCAGAGTTAGATTTGATTCAGTGATTTTATAAAAACAGCTAGCTGAATTTTCCAATGCGTAGCTCTTTGCAAAAGAGAGATATTGGCAAGGAAAAGCTGTCTTGTACCTTTGCATTTTTCTCCCAAACGAAGGACACTAGAAAGAAAATTTTAGAGCCTCCTGTTAGGCCATCATCTACACGACATAGTCCTGAATTTTCCAATGCGCAGCTCTTTGCAAAAGAGAGATATTGGCAAGGAAAAGCTGTCTTGTACCTTTGCATTTTTCTCCCAAACGAAGGACACTAGAAAGAAAATTTTAAAGCCTCCTGTTAGGCCATCATCTACACGACATAGTCCTGAATTTTCCAATGCGCAGCTCTTTGCAAAAAAGAGAGATATTGGCAAGGAAAAGCTGTATTGTACCTTTGCATTTTTCTCCCAAACGAAGGTCACTAGAAAGAAAATTTTAAAGCCTCCTGTTAGGCCATCATCTACACGACATAGCCCTGAATTTTCCAATGCGCAGCTCTTTGCAAAAGAGAGATATTGGCAAGGAAAAGCTGTCTTGTACCTTTGCATTTTTCTCCCAAACGAAGGACACTAGAAAGAAAATTTTAAAGCCTCCTGTTAGGCCATCATCTACACGACATAGCCCTGAATTTTCCAATGCGTAGCTCTTTGCAAAAGAGAGATATTGGCAAGGAAAAGCTGTCTTGTACCTTTGCATTTTTCTCCCAAACGAAGGACACTAGAAAGATAATTTTAAAGCCTCCTGTTAGGCCATCATCTACACGACATAGCCCTGAATTTTCCAATGCGCAGCTCTTTGCAAAAGAGAGATACTGGCAAGGAAAAGCTGTCTTGTACCTTTGCATTTTTCTCCCAAACTAAGGACACTAGAAAGAAAATTTTAAAGCCTCCTGTTAGGCCATCATCTACACGACATAGCCCTGAATTTTCCAATGCGCAGCTCTTTGCAAAAGAGAGATATTGGCAAGGAAAAGCTGTCTTGTACCTTTGCATGTTTCTCCCAAACGAAGGTCACTAAAAAGAAAATTTTAAAGCCTCCTGTTAGGCCATCATCTACACGACATAGCCCTGAATTTTCCAAAGCGTAGCTCTTTGCAAAAGAGAGATATTGGCAAGGAAAAGCTGTCTTGTACCTTTGCATTTTTCTTCCAAACGAAGGACACTAGAAAGATAATTTTAAAGCCTCCTGTTAGGCCATCATCTACACGACATAGCCCTGAATTTTCCAATGCGTAGCTCTTTGCAAAAGAGAGATATTGGCAAGGAAAAGCTGTCTTGTACCTTTGCATTTTTCTTCCAAACGAAGGACACTAGAAAGATAATTTTAAAGCCTCCTGTTAGGCCATCATCTACACGACATAGCCCTTAATTTTCCAATGTGTAGCTCTTTGCAAAAGAGAGATATTGGCAAGGAAAAACTGTCTTGTACCTTTGCATTTTTCTCCCAAACGAAAGACACTAGAAAGAAAATTGTAAAGCCTCCTGTTAGGCCATCATCTACACGACATAGCCCTGAATTTTCCAATGCGCAGCTCTTTGCAAAAGAGAGATATTGGCAAGGAAAAGCTGTCTTGTACCTTTGCATTTTTCTCCCAAACGAAGGACACTAGAAAGAAAATTTTAAAGCATCCTGTTAGGTCATCATCTACACGACATAGTCCTGAATTTTCCAATGCGCAGCTCTTTGCAAAAGAGAGATATTGGCAAGGAAAAGCTGTCTTGTACCTTTGCATTTTTCTCCCAAACGAAGGTCACTAGAAAGAAAATTTTAAAGCCTCCTGTTAGGCCATCATCTACACGACATAGCCCTGAATGTTCCAATGCGTAGCTCTTTGCAAAAGAGAGATATTGGCAAGGAAAAGCTGTCTTGTACCTTTGCATTTTTCTCCCAAACGAAGGACACTAGAAAGAAAATTTTAAAGCCACCTGTTAGGCCATCATCTACACGACATAGACCTGAATTTTCCAATGCGTAGCTCTTTGCAAAAGAGAGATATTGGCAAGGAAAAGCTGTCTTGTACCGTTGCATTTTTCTCCCAAACGAAGGACACTAGAATGAAAATTTTAAAGCCTCCTGTTAGTTCTTCATCTACACGGTATAGCCCTGAATTTTCCAATGCGTAGCTCTTTGCAAAAGAGAGATATTGGCAAGGAAAAGCTGTCTTGTACCTTTGCATTTTTCTCCCAAACGAAGGACACTAGAATGAAAATTTTAAAACCTCCTGTTAGTGCTTCATCTACACGGTATAGCCCTGAATTTTCCAATGCGTAGCTCTAAAAATCCAATTGAGTGATTAAACAGCTCTTCATTTCTGGCTTTATTTTTATGCTAACAAATTTGTTCTCTGAAAAGTGTCCACAAAGCCAAGTCTCTGATTAACACCTTTGTAGGGATGGTTTTTCACCTATTACTAAATTAAACTTGCTTCATTGGAAAGGCAGCAAGATGCATCCTCATTTCAATGTCTACTGAAATAATGCAAGTTGACACCAGGAAACATTAATGCCACTGCATCCTTGCTGCTTTCTCATGTGGAAGTCTGTTTAATGTGAAAACAAGGTGATATCTAATTAGCACACAGGTAAGGAATTAAGAAAATCTTTATTTAAGGGTGAAGATGTTTCTCACAAAATCGTTGCCCCAATGCATCATTGAAATTCAAGCTGGAAATATGATTTTAATATATCACTTGTACATTTTGTATTGCTCTTCTGGTGACAATGTAGTTTGTTTTTGTCAATTACCATTTTAATAATAGGGTAAAGAAAATAATTGAGGTGCAATTTAGTAATAGGTGAAAAACCATCCTTAAAAAGGTGTTAATCAGAGACTTGGCTTTGTGGACACTTTTCAGAGAACAAATTTGTTAGCATAAAAATAAAGCCAGAAAATGAAGAGCTGTTTAATCACTCAATTGGATTTTTCTGCCAGCATATTTTTTTTCTCTGCAACCCACTGCTAAATTGTGCTTCCTAGCTGTTTTTATAAAATCACTGAATCAAATCTAACTCTGATTACATCAGAGAAGGCCAGGTACCCTACACCATAACAGGGGGTTTGAAATTTTGACTTGTCTACTTAAAGATCACCAAAATCTGATAACAAGGTCAATTACGTCCCTGGGTGGGATTGAACCACCAACCTTTTGGTTAATAGCCGTACATACTAACTGATTGCGCCACAGAGACACTTTGCAAAAGTACATACTGACAAATGCTAATAAGCATTCATCTAAAACGTTTCCTAGAAAAACTTAAAAAAGTCAATAATCTGGAGAGTTTTTGTAAGATGTTTCTTCCATCAACCAACGAAGAAACACATTGGTACATTCCCATGATGAGTGAGTGCTTCAGGATCTCTTGCACTTACATGTGCAGCAGAGCACTGCAATGGAAGCATGCTGGGCCCATAACCCAGAGGTAGGCAGATTGAAACTATCCTCTGCTATATGCATTTTTTTTTGTTAATTAAAGTAATCCAAAACTGGGATTGATATTTTGTCTCTTTTATTTTTACTTAAAGTACAATAACTTTTACCATTTTAATTTGTTTGAATAGTATATTGACAGTATTGTTTTCTTTCAAAAATCCACTTCATTTTCTTTACCCTATTATTAAAATGGTAATTGACAAAAACAAACTACATTGTCACCAGAAGAGCAATACAAAATGTACAAGTGATATATTAAAATCATCTTTCCAGCTTGAATTTCAATGATGCATTGGGGCAACAATTTTGTGAGAAACATCTTCACCCTTAAATAAAGATTTTCGTAATTCCTTACCTGTGTGCTAATTAGATATCACCTTGTTTTCACATTAAACAGACTTCCACATGAGAAAGCAGCAAGGATGCAGTGGCGTTAATGTTTCCTGGTGTCAACCTGTATTATTTCAGTAGACATTGAAATGAGGATGCATCTTGCTGCCTTTCCAATGAAGCAAGTTTACTTTAGTAATAGGTGAAAAACCATCCCTACAAAGGTGTTAATCAGAGACTTGGCTTTGTGGACACTTTTCAGAGAACAAATTTGTTAGCATAAAAATAAAGCCAGAAAATGAAGAGCTGTTTAATCACGCAATTTGATTTTTTTGCCAGCATATTTCTTTTTCTCTGCAACCCACTGCTAAATTGTGCTTCCTAGCTGTTTTTATAAAATCACTGAATCAAATCTAACTCTGATTACATCAGAGAAGGCCAGGTACCCTACACCATAACAGGGGGTATGAAATTTGACTTGTCTACTTAAAGATCACCAAAATCTGAATACAAGGTCAATTACGTCCCTGGGTGGGATTGAACCACCAACCTTTTGGTTAATAGCCGTACACACTAACTGATTGCACCACAGAGACACTTTCCAAAAGCACATACTGACAAATGCTAATAAGCATTCATCTAAAACGTTTCCTAGAAAAACTTAAAAAAGTCAATAATCTGGAGAGTTTTTGTAAGATGTTTCTTCTATCAACCAACGAAGAAACACATTGGTACTTTCCCATGATGAGTGAGTGCTTCAGGATCTCTTGCACTTATATGTGCAGCAGAGTACAGCAATGGAAGCATGCTGGGCCCATAACCCAGAGGTAGGCAGATTGAAACTATCCTCTGCTATATGCATTTTTTTGTTTGTTAATTAAAGTAATCCAAAACTGGGATTGATATTTTGGCTCTTTTATTTTTACTTAAAGTACAATAACTTTTACCATTTTAATTTGTTTTAATAGTATATTGACAGTATTGTTTTCTTTCAAAAATCCACTTAATTTTCTTTACCCTATTATTAAAATGGTAATTGACAAAAACAAACTACATTGTCACCAGAAGAGCAATACAAAATGTACAAGTGATATATTAAAATCATATTTCCAGCTTGAATTTCAATGATGCATTGGGGCAACGATTTTGTGAGAAACATCTTCACCCTTAAATAAAGATTTTCTTAATTCCTTACCTGTGTGCTAATTAGATATCACCTTGTTTTCACATTAAACAGACTTCCACATGAGAAAGCAGCAAGGATGCAGTGGCGTTAATGTTTCCTGGTGTCAACCTGTATTATTTCAGTAGACATTGAAATGAGGATGCATCTTGCTGCCTTTCCAATGAAGCAAGTTTAATTTAGTAATAGGTGAAAAACCATCCCTACAAAGGTGTTAATCAGAGACTTGGCTTTGTGGACACTTTTCAGAGAACAAATTTGTTAGCATAAAAATAAAGCCAGAAAATGAAGAGCTGTTTAATCACGCAATTTGATTTTTTTGCCAGCATATTTCTTTTTCTCTGCAACCCACTGCTAAATTGTGCTTCCTAGCTGTTTTTATAAAATCACTGAATCAAATCTAACTCTGATTACATCAGAGAAGGCCAGGTACCCTACACCATAACAGGGGGTATGAAATTTGACTTGTCTACTTAAAGATCACCAAAATCTGAATACAAGGTCAATTACGTCCCTGGGTGGGATTGAACCACCAACCTTTTGGTTAATAGCCGTACACACTAACTGATTGCGCCACAGAGACACTTTCCAAAAGTACATACTGACAAATACTAATAAGCATTCATCTAAAACGTTTCCTAGAAAAACTTAAAAAAGTCAATAATCTGGAGAGTTTTTGTAAGATGTTTCTTCTATCAACCAACGAAGAAACACATTGGTACTTTCCAATGATGAGTGAGTGCTTCAGGATCTCTTGCACTTATATGTGCAGCAGAGTACAGCAATGGAAGCATGCTGGGCCCATAACCCAGAGGTAGGCAGATTGAAACTATCCTCTGCTATATGCATTTTTTTGTTTGTTAATTAAAGTAATCCAAAACTGGGATTGATATTTTGGCTCTTTTATTTTTACTTAAAGTACAATAACTTTTACCATTTTAATTTGTTTTAATAGTATATTGACAGTATTGTTTTCTTTCAAAAATCCACTTAATTTTCTTTACCCTATTATTAAAATGGTAATTGACAAAAACAAACTACATTGTCACCAGAAGAGCAATACAAAATGTACAAGTGATATATTAAAATCATCTTTCCAGCTTGAATTTCAATGATGCATTGGGGCAACGATTTTGTGAGAAACATCTTCACCCTTAAATAAAGATTTTCTTAATTCCTTACCTGTGTGCTAATTAGATATCACCTTGTTTTCACATTAAACAGACTTCCACATGAGAAAGCAGCAAGGATGCAGTGGCGTTAATGTTTCCTGGTGTCAACCTGTATTATTTCAGTAGACATTGAAATGAGGATGCATCTTGCTGCCTTTCCAATGAAGCAAGTTTAATTTAGTAATAGGTGAAAAACCATCCTTACAAAGGTGTTAATCAGAGACTTGGCTTTGTGGACACTTTTCAGAGAACAAATTTGTTAGCATAAAAATAAAGCCAGAAAATAAAGAGCTGTTTAATCACTCAATTGGATTTTTCTGCCAGCATATTTCTTTTCTCTGCAACCCACTGCTAAATTGTGCTTCCTAGCTGTTTTTATAAAATCACTGAATCAAATCTAACTCTGATTACATCAGAGAAGGCCAGGTACCCTACACCATAACAGGGGGTTTGAAATTTTGACTTGTCTACTTAAAGATCACCAAAATCTGATAACAAGGTCAATTAGGTCTCTGGGTGGGATTGAACCACCAACCTTTTGGTTAGTAGCCATACATACTAACTGATTGCGCCACAGAGACACTTTCTGAAAGTACATACTGACAAATGCTAATAAGCATTCATCTAAAACGTTTCCTAGAAAAACTTAAAAAAGTCAATAATCTAGAGAGTTTTTGTAAGATGTTTCTTCTATCAACCAACGAAGAAACACATTGGTACTTTCCCATGATGAGTGAGTGCTTCAGGATCTCTTGCACTTATATGTGCAGCAGAGTACAGCAATGGAAGCATGCTGGGCCCATAACCCAGAGGTAGGCAGATTGAAACTATCCTCTGCTATATGCATTTTTTTGTTTGTTAATTAAAGTAATCCAAAACTGGGATTGATATTTTGGCTCTTTTATTTTTACTTAAAGTACAATAACTTTTACCATTTTAATTTGTTTTAATAGTATATTGACAGTATTGTTTTCTTTCAAAAATCCACTTAATTTTCTTTACCCTATTATTAAAATGGTAATTGACAAAAACAAACTACATTGTCACCAGAAGAGCAATACAAAATGTACAAGTGATATATTAAAATCATATTTCCAGCTTGAATTTCAATGATGCATTGGGGCAACGATTTTGTGAGAAACATCTTCACCCTTAAATAAAGATTTTCTTAATTCCTTACCTGTGTGCTAATTAGATATCACCTTGTTTTCACATTAAACAGACTTCCACATGAGAAAGCAGCAAGGATGCAGTGGCGTTAATGTTTCCTGGTGTCAACCTGTATTATTTCAGTAGACATTGAAATGAGGATGCATCTTGCTGCCTTTCCAATGAAGCAAGTTTAATTTAGTAATAGGTGAAAAACCATCCCTACAAAGGTGTTAATCAGAGACTTGGCTTTGTGGACACTTTTCAGAGAACAAATTTGTTAGCATAAAAATAAAGCCAGAAAATGAAGAGCTGTTTAATCACGCAATTTGATTTTTTTGCCAGCATATTTCTTTTTCTCTGCAACCCACTGCTAAATTGTGCTTCCTAGCTGTTTTTATAAAATCACTGAATCAAATCTAACTCTGATTACATCAGAGAAGGCCAGGTACCCTACACCATAACAGGGGTATGAAATTTGACTTGTCTACTTAAAGATCACCAAAATCTGAATACAAGGTCAATTACGTCCCTGGGTGGGATTGAACCACCAACCTTTTGGTTAATAGCCGTACACACTAACTGATTGCGCCACAGAGACACTTTCCAAAAGTACATACTGACAAATACTAATAAGCATTCATCTAAAACGTTTCCTAGAAAAACTTAAAAAAGTCAATAATCTGGAGAGTTTTTGTAAGATGTTTCTTCTATCAACCAACGAAGAAACACATTGGTACTTTCCAATGATGAGTGAGTGCTTCAGGATCTCTTGCACTTATATGTGCAGCAGAGTACAGCAATGGAAGCATGCTGGGCCCATAACCCAGAGGTAGGCAGATTGAAACTATCCTCTGCTATATGCATTTTTTTGTTTGTTAATTAAAGTAATCCAAAACTGGGATTGATATTTTGGCTCTTTTATTTTTACTTAAAGTACAATAACTTTTACCATTTTAATTTGTTTTAATAGTATATTGACAGTATTGTTTTCTTTCAAAAATCCACTTAATTTTCTTTACCCTATTATTAAAATGGTAATTGACAAAAACAAACTACATTGTCACCAGAAGAGCAATACAAAATGTACAAGTGATATATTAAAATCATCTTTCCAGCTTGAATTTCAATGATGCATTGGGGCAACGATTTTGTGAGAAACATCTTCACCCTTAAATAAAGATTTTCTTAATTCCTTACCTGTGTGCTAATTAGATATCACCTTGTTTTCACATTAAACAGACTTCCACATGAGAAAGCAGCAAGGATGCAGTGGCGTTAATGTTTCCTGGTGTCAACCTGTATTATTTCAGTAGACATTGAAATGAGGATGCATCTTGCTGCCTTTCCAATGAAGCAAGTTTAATTTAGTAATAGGTGAAAAACCATCCTTACAAAGGTGTTAATCAGAGACTTGGCTTTGTGGACACTTTTCAGAGAACAAATTTGTTAGCATAAAAATAAAGCCAGAAAATAAAGAGCTGTTTAATCACTCAATTGGATTTTTCTGCCAGCATATTTTTTTTCTCTGCAACCCACTGCTAAATTGTGCTTCCTAGCTGTTTTTATAAAATCACTGAATCAAATCTAACTCTGATTACATCAGAGAAGGCCAGGTACCCTACACCATAACAGGGGGTTTGAAATTTTGACTTGTCTACTTAAAGATCACCAAAATCTGATAACAAGGTCAATTAGGTCTCTGGGTGGGATTGAACCACCAACCTTTTGGTTAGTAGCCGTACATACTAACTGATTGCGCCACAGAGACACTTTCTGAAAGTACATACTGACAAATGCTAATAAGCATTCATCTAAAACGTTTCCTAGAAAAACTTAAAAAAGTCAATAATCTAGAGAGTTTTTGTAAGATGTTTCTTCTATCAACCAACGAAGAAACACATTGGTACTTTCCCATGATGAGTGAGTGCTTCAGGATCTCTTGCACTTATATGTGCAGCAGAGTACAGCAAAGGAAGCATGCTGGGCCCATAACCCAGAGGTAGGCAGATTGAAACTATCCTCTGCTATATGCATTTTTTTGTTTGTTAATTAAAGTAATCCAAAACTGGGATTGATATTTTGGCTCTTTTATTTTTACTTAAAGTACAATAACTTTTACCATTTTAATTTGTTTTAATAGTATATTGACAGTATTGTTTTCTTTCAAAAATCCACTTAATTTTCTTTACCCTATTATTAAAATGGTAATTGACAAAAACAAACTACATTGTCACCAGAAGAGCAATACAAAATGTACAAGTGATATATTAAAATCATATTTCCAGCTTGAATTTCAATGATGCATTGGGGCAACGATTTTGTGAGAAACATCTTCACCCTTAAATAAAGATTTTCTTAATTCCTTACCTGTGTGCTAATTAGATATCACCTTGTTTTCATATTAAACAGACTTCCACATGAGAAAGCAGCAAGGATGCAGTGGCGTTAATGTTTCCTGGTGTCAACTTGTATTATTTCAGTAGACATTGAAATGAGGATGCATCTTGCTGCCTTTCCAATGAAGCAAGTTTAATTTAGTAATAGGTGAAAAACCATCCTTACAAAGGTGTTAATCAGAGACTTGGCTTTGTGGACACTTTTCAGAGAACAAATTTGTTAGCATAAAAATAAAGCCAGAAAATGAAGAGCTGTTTAATCACTCAATTGGATTTTTCTGCCAGCATATTTTTTTTCTCTGCAACCCACTGCTAAATTGTGCTTCCTAGCTGTTTTTTATAAAATCACTGAATCAAATCTAACTCTGATTACATCAGAGAAGGCCAGGTACCCTACACCATAAGAGGGGGCTTGAAATTTTGACTTGTCTACTTAAATATCACCAAAATCTGATCACAAGGTCAATTACGTCCCTGGGTAGGATTTAACCACCAACCTTTTGGTTAATAGCCGTACACACTAACCAATTGCGCCACAGAGACACTTTGCAAAAAGTACATACTGACAAAGGCTAATAAGCATTCATCTAGAACGTTTCCTAGAAAAACTTTAAAAAGTCAATAATCTGGAGAGTTTTTGTAAGATGTTTCTTCCATCAACCAACGAAGAAACACATTGGTACTTTCCCATGATGAGTGAGTGCTTCAGGATCTCTTGCACTTACATGTGCAGCAGAGTACAGCAACGGAAGCATGCTGGGCCCATAACCCAGAGGTAGGCAGATTGAAACTATCCTCTGCTATATGCAATTTTTTTTGTTAATTAAAGTAATTCAAAACTGGGATTGATATTTTGGCTCTTTTATTTTTACTTAAAGTACAATAACTTTTACCATTTTAATTTGTTTTAATAGTATATTGACAGTATTGTTTTCTTTCAAAAATCCACTTAATTTTCTTTACCCTATTATTAAAATGGTAATTGACAAAAACAAACTACATTGTCACCAGAAGAGCAATACAAAATGTACAAGTGATATATTAAAATCATCTTTCCAGCTTGAATTTCAATGATGCATTGGGGCAACGATTTTGTGAGAAACATCTTCACCCTTAAATAAAGATTTTCTTAATTCCTTACCTGTGTGCTAATTAGATATCACCTTGTTTTCACATTAAACAGACTTCCACATGAGAAAGCAGCAAGGATGCAGTGGCGTTAATGTTTCCTGGTGTCAACCTGTATTATTTCAGTAGACATTGAAATGAGGATGCATCTTGCTGCCTTTCCAATGAAGCAAGTTTAATTTAGTAATAGGTGAAAAACCATCCTTACAAAGGTGTTAATCAGAGACTTGGCTTTGTGGACACTTTTCAGAGAACAAATTTGTTAGCATAAAAATAAAGCCAGAAAATAAAGAGCTGTTTAATCACTCAATTGGATTTTTCTGCCAGCATATTTTTTTTCTCTGCAACCCACTGCTAAATTGTGCTTCCTAGCTGTTTTTATAAAATCACTGAATCAAATCTAACTCTGATTACATCAGAGAAGGCCAGGTACCCTACACCATAACAGGGGGTTTGAAATTTTGACTTGTCTACTTAAAGATCACCAAAATCTGATAACAAGGTCAATTAGGTCTCTGGGTGGGATTGAACCACCAACCTTTTGGTTAGTAGCCGTACATACTAACTGATTGCGCCACAGAGACACTTTCTGAAAGTACATACTGACAAATGCTAATAAGCATTCATCTAAAACGTTTCCTAGAAAAACTTAAAAAAGTCAATAATCTAGAGAGTTTTTGTAAGATGTTTCTTCTATCAACCAACGAAGAAACACATTGGTACTTTCCCATGATGAGTGAGTGCTTCAGGATCTCTTGCACTTATATGTGCAGCAGAGTACAGCAAAGGAAGCATGCTGGGCCCATAACCCAGAGGTAGGCAGATTGAAACTATCCTCTGCTATATGCATTTTTTTGTTTGTTAATTAAAGTAATCCAAAACTGGGATTGATATTTTGGCTCTTTTATTTTTACTTAAAGTACAATAACTTTTACCATTTTAATTTGTTTTAATAGTATATTGACAGTATTGTTTTCTTTCAAAAATCCACTTAATTTTCTTTACCCTATTATTAAAATGGTAATTGACAAAAACAAACTACATTGTCACCAGAAGAGCAATACAAAATGTACAAGTGATATATTAAAATCATATTTCCAGCTTGAATTTCAATGATGCATTGGGGCAACGATTTTGTGAGAAACATCTTCACCCTTAAATAAAGATTTTCTTAATTCCTTACCTGTGTGCTAATTAGATATCACCTTGTTTTCATATTAAACAGACTTCCACATGAGAAAGCAGCAAGGATGCAGTGGCGTTAATGTTTCCTGGTGTCAACTTGTATTATTTCAGTAGACATTGAAATGAGGATGCATCTTGCTGCCTTTCCAATGAAGCAAGTTTAATTTAGTAATAGGTGAAAAACCATCCTTACAAAGGTGTTAATCAGAGACTTGGCTTTGTGGACACTTTTCAGAGAACAAATTTGTTAGCATAAAAATAAAGCCAGAAAATGAAGAGCTGTTTAATCACTCAATTGGATTTTTCTGCCAGCATATTTTTTTTCTCTGCAACCCACTGCTAAATTGTGCTTCCTAGCTGTTTTTTATAAAATCACTGAATCAAATCTAACTCTGATTACATCAGAGAAGGCCAGGTACCCTACACCATAAGAGGGGGCTTGAAATTTTGACTTGTCTACTTAAATATCACCAAAATCTGATCACAAGGTCAATTACGTCCCTGGGTAGGATTTAACCACCAACCTTTTGGTTAATAGCCGTACACACTAACCAATTGCGCCACAGAGACACTTTGCAAAAAGTACATACTGACAAAGGCTAATAAGCATTCATCTAGAACGTTTCCTAGAAAAACTTTAAAAAGTCAATAATCTGGAGAGTTTTTGTAAGATGTTTCTTCCATCAACCAACGAAGAAACACATTGGTACTTTCCCATGATGAGTGAGTGCTTCAGGATCTCTTGCACTTACATGTGCAGCAGAGTACAGCAACGGAAGCATGCTGGGCCCATAACCCAGAGGTAGGCAGATTGAAACTATCCTCTGCTATATGCAATTTTTTTTGTTAATTAAAGTAATTCAAAACTGGGATTGATATTTTGGCTCTTTTATTTTTACTTAAAGTACAATAACTTTTACCATTTTAATTTGTTTTAATAGTATATTGACAGTATTGTTTTCTTTCAAAAATCCACTTAATTTTCTTTACCCTATTATTAAAATGGTAATTGACAAAAACAAACTACATTGTCACCAGAAGAGCAATACAAAATGTACAAGTGATATATTAAAATCATCTTTCCAGCTTGAATTTCAATGATGCATTGGGGCAACGATTTTGTGAGAAACATCTTCACCCTTAAATAAAGATTTTCTTAATTCCTTACCTGTGTGCTAATTAGATATCACCTTGTTTTCGCATTAAACAGACTTCAACATGAGAAAGCAGCAAGGATGCAGTGGCGTTAATGTTTCCTGGTGTCAACCTGTATTATTTCAGTAGACATTGAAATGAGGATGCATCTTGCTGCCTTTCCAATGAAACAAGTTTAATTTAGTAATAGGTGAAAAACCATCCTTACAAAGGTGTTAATCAGAGACTTGGCTTTGTGGACACTTTTCAGAGAACAAATTTGTTAGCATAAAAATAAAGCCAGAAAATGAAGAGCTGTTTAATCACTCAATTGGATTTTTCTGCCAGCATATTTTTTTTCTCTGCAACCCACTGCTAAATTGTGCTTCCTAGCTGTTTTTATAAAATCACTGAATCAAATCTAACTCTGATTACATCAGGGAAGGCCAGGTACCCACACCATAACAGGGGGTTTGAAATTTTGACTTGTCGACTTAAATATCACCAAAATCTGATCACAAGGTCAATTACGTCCCTGGGTGGGATTGAACCACCAACCTTTTGGTTAATAGCCGAACACACTAACCGATTGCGCCACAGAGACACTTTGCAAAAAGTACATACTGACAAAGGCTAATAAGCATTCATCTAGAACTTTTCCTAGAAAAACTTTAAAAAGTCAATAATCTGGAGAGTTTTTGTAAAATGTTTCTTCCATCAACCAACGAAGAAACACATTGGTACTTTCCCATGATGAGTGAGTGCTTCAGGATCTCTTGCACTTACATGTGCAGCAGAGTACAGCAACGGAAGCATGCTGGGCCCATAACCCAGAGGTAGGCAGATTGAAACTATCCTCTGCTATATGCAATTTTTTTTTGTTAATTAAAGTAATTCAAAACTGGGATTGATATTTTGGCTCTTTTATTTTTACTTAAAGTACAATAACTTTTACCATTTTAATTTGTTTTAATAGTATATTGACAGTATTGTTTTCTTTCAAAAATCCACTTAATTTTCTTTACCCTATTATTAAAATGGTAATTGACAAAAACAAACTACATTGTCACCAGAAGAGCAATACAAAATGTACAAGTGATATATTAAAATCATCTTTCCAGCTTGAATTTCAATGATGCATTGGGGCAACGATTTTGTGAGAAACATCTTCACCCTTAAATAAAGATTTTCTTAATTCCTTACCTGTGTGCTAATTAGATATCACCTTGTTTTCGCATTAAACAGACTTCAACATGAGAAAGCAGCAAGGATGCAGTGGCGTTAATGTTTCCTGGTGTCAACCTGTATTATTTCAGTAGACATTGAAATGAGGATGCATCTTGCTGCCTTTCCAATGAAACAAGTTTAATTTAGTAATAGGTGAAAAACCATCCTTACAAAGGTGTTAATCAGAGACTTGGCTTTGTGGACACTTTTCAGAGAACAAATTTGTTAGCATAAAAATAAAGCCAGAAAATGAAGAGCTGTTTAATCACTCAATTGGATTTTTCTGCCAGCATATTTTTTTTCTCTGCAACCCACTGCTAAATTGTGCTTCCTAGCTGTTTTTATAAAATCACTGAATCAAATCTAACTCTGATTACATCAGGGAAGGCCAGGTACCCACACCATAACAGGGGGTTTGAAATTTTGACTTGTCGACTTAAATATCACCAAAATCTGATCACAAGGTCAATTACGTCCCTGGGTGGGATTGAACCACCAACCTTTTGGTTAATAGCCAAACACACTAACCGATTGCGCCACAGAGACACTTTGCAAAAAGTACATACTGACAAAGGCTAATAAGCATTCATCTAGAACGTTTCCTAGAAAAACTTAAAAAAGTCAATAATCTGGAGAGTTTTTGTAAAATGTTTCTTCCATCAACCAACGAAGAAACACATTGGTACTTTCCCATGATGAGTGAGTGCTTCAGGATCTCTTGCACTTACATGTGCAGCAGAGTACTGCAATGGAAGCATGCTGGGCCGATAACCCAGAGGTAGGCAGATAGAAACTATCCTCTGCTATATGCATTTTTTTTTAATTAAAGTAATCCAAAATTGGGATTGATATTTTAGCTCTTTTATTTTTACTTAAAGTACAATAACTTTTACCATTTTAATTTGTTTAATAGTATATTGACAGTATTGTTTTCTTTCAAAAATCCACTTAATTTTCTTTACCCTATTATTAAAATGGTAATTGACAAAAACAAACTACATTGTCACCAGAAGAGCAATACAAAATGTACAAGTGATATATTAAAATCATCTTTCCAGGTTGAATTTCAATGATGCATTGGGGCAACGATTTTGTGAGAAACATCTTCACCCTTAAATAAAGATTTTCTTAATTCCTTACCTGTGTGCTAATTAGATATCACCTTGTTTTCACATTAAACAGACTTCCACATGAGAAAGCAGCAAGGATGCAGTGGCGTTAATGTTTCCTGGTGTCAACCTGTATTATTTCAGTAGACATTGAAATGAGGATGCATCTTGCTGCCTTTCCAATGAAGCAAGTTTAATTTAGTAATAGGTGAAAAACCATCCTTACAAAGGTGTTAATCAGAGACTTGGCTTTGTGGACACTTTTCAGAGAACAAATTTGTTAGCATAAAAATAAAGCCAGAAAATGAAGAGCTGTTTAATCACTCAATTGGATTTTTCTGCCAGCATATTTTTTTTCTCTGCAACCCACTGCTAAATTGTGCTTCCTAGCTGTTTTTATAAAATCACGGAATCAGATCTAACTCTGATTACATCAGGGAAGGCCAGCTACCCACACCATAACAGGGGGTTTGAAATTTTGACTTGTCGACTTAAATATCACCAAAATCTGATCACAAGGTCAATTACGTCCCTGGGTGGGATTGAACTACCAACCTTTTGGTTAATAGCCGAACACACTAACCGATTGCGCCACAGATACACTTTGCAAAAAGTACGTACTGACAAAGGCTAATAAGCATTCATCTAGAACGTTTCCTAGAAAAACTTTAAAAAGTCAATAATCTGGAGAGTTTTTGTAAGATGTTTCTTCCATCAACCAACGAAGAAACACATTGGTACTTTCCCATGATGAGTGAGTGCTTCAGGATCTCTTGCACTTACATGTGCAGCAGAGTACTGCAATGGAAGCATGCTGGGCCCATAACCCAGAGGTAGGTAGATTGAAACTATCCTTTGCTATATGCATTTTTTTTGTTAATTAAAGTAATCCAAAACTGGGATTGATATTTTTGCTCTTTTATTTTTACTTAAAGTACAATAACTTTTACAATTTTAATTTGTTTTAATAGTATATTGACAGTATTGTTTTATTTCAAAAATCCACTTAATTTTCTTTACCCTATTATTAAAATGGTAATTGACAAAAACAAACTACATTGTCACCAGAAGAGCAATACAAAATGTACAAGTGATATATTAAAATCATCTTTCCAGGTTGAATTTCAATGATGCATTGGGGCAACGATTTTGTGAGAAACATCTTCACCCTTAAATAAAGATTTTCTTAATTCCTTACCTGTGTGCTAATTAGATATCACCTTGTTTTCACATTAAACAGACTTCCACATGAGAAAGCAGCAAGGATGCAGTGGCGTTAATGTTTCCTGGTGTCAACCTGTATTATTTCAGTAGACATTGAAATGAGGATGCATCTTGCTGCCTTTCCAATGAAGCAAGTTTAATTTAGTAATAGGTGAAAAACCATCCTTACAAAGGTGTTAATCAGAGACTTGGCTTTGTGGACACTTTTCAGAGAACAAATTTGTTAGCATAAAAATAAAGCCAGAAAATGAAGAGCTGTTTAATCACTCAATTGGATTTTTCTGCCAGCATATTTTTTTTCTCTGCAACCCACTGCTAAATTGTGCTTCCTAGCTGTTTTTATAAAATCACTGAATCAAATCTAACTCTGATTACATCAGGGAAGGCCAGGTACCCACACCATAACAGGGGGTATGAAATTTTGACTTGTCGACTTAAATATCACCAAAATCTGATCACAAGGTCAATTACGTCCCTTGGTGGGATTGAAACACCAACCTTTTGGTTAATAGCCGAACACACTAACCGATTGCGCCACAGAGACACTTTGCAAAAAGTACATACTGACAAAGGCTAATAAGCATTCATCTAGAACGTTTCCTAGAAAAACTTAAAAAAGTCAATAATCTGGAGAGTTTTTGTAAGATGTTTCTTTCATCAACCAACGAAGAAACACATTGGTACTTTCCCATGATGAGTGAGTGCTTCAGGATCTCTTGCACTTACATGTGCAGCAGAGTACTGCAATGGAAGCATGCTGGGCCGATAACCCAGAGGTAGGCAGATTGAAACTATCCTCTGCTATATGCATTTTTTTTTAATTAAAGTAATCCAAAATTGGGATTGATATTTTAGCTCTTTTATTTTTACTTAAAGTACAATAACTTTTACCATTTTAATTTGTTTAATAGTATATTGACAGTATTGTTTTCTTTCAAAAATCCACTTAATTTTCTTTACCCTATTATTAAAATGGTAATTGACAAAAACAAACTACATTGTCACCAGAAGAGCAATACAAAATGTACAAGTGATATATTAAAATCATCTTTCCAGCTTGAATTTCTATGATGCATTGGGGCAACGATTTTGTGAGAAACATCTTCACCCTTAAATAAAGATTTTCTTAATTCCTTACCTGTGTGCTAATTTTCACATTAAACAGACTTCCACATGAGAAAGCAGCAAGGATGCAGTGGCGTTAATGTTTCCTGGTGTCAACCTGTATTATTTCAGTAGATATTGAAATGACGATGCATCTTGCTGCCTTTCCAATGAAGCAAGTTTAATTTAGTAATAGGTGAAAAACCATCCCTACAAAGGTGTTAATCAGATACTTGGCTTTGTGGACACTTTTCAGAGAACAAATTTGTTAGCTTAAAAATAAAGCCAGAAAATGAAGAGCTGTTTAATCACTCAATTGGATTTTTTTGCCAGCATATTTCTTTTTCTCTGCAACCCACTGCTAAATTGTGCTTCCTAGCTGTTTTTTTTTTATAAAATCACTTAATCAAATCTAACTCTGATTACATCAGAGAAGGCCAGGTACCCTACACCATAAGAGGGGGTTTGAAATTTTGACTTGTCTACTTAAAGATCACCAAAATCTGATAACAAGGTAAATTACGTCCCTGGGTGGGATTGAACCACCAACCTTTTGGTTAATAACCAAACACGCTAACTGATTGCGCCACAGAGACACTTTGCAAACGTATGTTCTGACAAACGCTAATAAGCATTCATCTAGAACGTTTCCTAGAAAAACTTTAAAAGTCAATAATCTGGAGAGTTTTTGTAAGATGTTTCTTCCATCAATCAACGAAGAAACACATTGGTACTTTCCCATGATGAGTGAGTGCTTCAGGATTTCTTGCACTTACATGTGCAGCAGAGTACTGCAATGAAAGCATTCTGGGCCCATAACCCAGAGGTAGGCAGATTGAAACTATCCTCTGCTATATGCATACTATATTATTGCATACTATGCAATAATGTTTCAATTTGCATTACCCAGCAGAATTAGCTTTGCATATATAGATATAGTGCAGCAGAATATATTGGTGGTTGTAGTCAATTGTAATTACCTGTAGGTGACAAGAAGAGAAGAAACGTAAATTCACAATCGACATCAGCTGAAGATAAATTGATACTGATTGAACGCTGCTGTTATGTGTCAATTTTATCACGCTTTGATAAAAATGCACGCTTAGATCAATAAATGCACAGCCAAATGGCTTTGCACAGCCTACACCATTGGACTTAAGTAGAAGACTATTACAAGTGAAACCAATAATTGAAATCTGTAACCACCCCCCACCCCCTCAAATGCCAGGCAATAAATTACCTTAAAAACAACAACCAGGCATTCCACAAAGATTAAACTGGGTCTATATCATTCAAAACTTTAAAAAAGTACTTCAAAATCACATACTATGCAATAATGTTTCAATTTGCATTACCCAGCAGAATTAGCATTGCATATATAGATATAGTGCAGCAGAATATAATGGTGGTTGTAGTCAATTGTAATTACTCAGCAGAATTAGCTTTGCATATATAGATATAGTGCAGCAGAATATATTGGTGGTTGTAGTCAATTGTAATTACCCAGCAGAATTAGCTTGCATATATAGATATAGTGCAGCAGAATATATTGGTGGTTGTATTCAATTGTAATTACCCAGCAGAATTAGCTTTGCATATATATAGTGCAGCAGAATATATTGGTGGTTGTAGTCAATTGTAATTACCCAGCAGCAGCTCTACTGCACTCAACATCACCAGTGCTCACAATATATATAATGCTATATACTATGCCATAGTGGTGCTTACTATATAACACCTCCTACTGCGTTCCCCCTGGCAATGAGCATGACACCCAGAGAGTGAAACCCCTGGCAATGAGCATGACACCCAGCACGTGAAACTCTTGGCATTGAGCAGTTTTTGTAAAAGTAATTAGAAGCTTTACTGTAGGGCATAGTGTATCACAGATATTGTGGTGAGTGACATAATATGTTCCAAAGGGCATTAATGTGTGGGGCTTAACATGGTGGAAATGACTGTACTTTTTTCCCTGTGGTGGCCGAGGTCTGTTGGTGCAGGGTCAAGAACTGGGGTGTAAGGTAGTCTTTGCCTGAAAGGCTACGCCCATTTTATGGAGACCATACCCATTTTTGCGAGGTCACGCCCCCCCATCCCGTCCGGAGCGCTCATGCAAATATAGTTTTTTTTATATATATATATGGGGGAGGGGCACAATTTTTAATGCCAATGGTGGCGGGGGGCACGCATTTTTAAATCTCGCATTTGAAGCCAAATTGTTTAGAAACACCCCTGCAAGAAAATATCTGCAAATCCAATGTTACCATAAGTGTGGCATATACCTGCGCTTGCTCGCGGGGTGAGAACATCTCCCTAATTTAATTCAGCGATATGAATAGAGGTTGTGCAGCAGCCACAGAAAGGGTTAATCTCTGCAGCTTGTCACTAAATTACATTGTGGCAATTTTAGCTGGGAGCTGCAATAATTACTCTAATACATAACACAACCAACACTTCTATATTCACACAATATACTGCATGGTGAATATAGAAGTGGTGCTTGCTAAACAGCACCTCCTACTGCATTCCACATCACCGCTGGTCACACTCATATCAGGCCCATAATGCTGTATACTATGCCATAGTGGTGCTTACTATATAACACCAGGTGCTGTGCAGTGGTCAAAACACACTAACTGGTCCCATGCTGTTGTTGAACTAAAGGCCTATACACACGATGAGATTCGGTCTATGCTAATAGGTTTAAAAAGGTTACATAAAAGCTACTTTGGGGTATATGCAATTCACGGCGAATCGCGGCAAATTATGGCCGTTTTTAAATTCGACACAATTCGACATGTGAATTCCGGCAGGTGGCTGCCGGAATTCACCATATTCAATGAAAAACGGATTCGACAGTCCCGCGGGCGAAAAACGGACAATTTGACGTATTTTGCCGCGAATTAAAAAAACGGGAAAAAACGGAAAAAACACGGAAAAAAAAATGGCGTGGGGTCCCCCCTCCAAAGCATAACCAGCCTCGGGCTCTTCGAGCTGGTCCTGGTTCCAAAAATGCGGGGGGAAAATTGGGCAGGGATCCCCCGTATTTTTAAAACCAGCACCGGGCTCTGCGCCTGGTGCTGGTGCAAAAAATACGGGGGACAAAAAGAGTAGGGGTCCCCCGTATTTTTTACACCAGCATCGGGCTCCACTAGCTGGACAGATAATGCCACAGCCGGGGGTCACTTTTATGCAGTGCCCTGCGGCCGTGGCATTAAATATCCAACTAGTCACCCCTGGCCGGGGTACCCTGGGGGAGTGGGGACCCCTTCAATCAAGGGGTCCCCAGCCACCCAAGGGCAAGGGGTGAAGCCCGAGGCTGTCCCCCCCATCCAATGGCTGCGGATGGGAGGCTGATAGCCTAGAGTAAAATGACAAGAATATTGTTTTTTCCAGAAGAACTACAAGTCCCAGCAAGCCTCCCCCGCATACTGGTACTTGGAGAACCACAAGTACCAGCATGCGGGAGAAAAACGGGCCCGCTGGTACCTGTAGTTCTACTGGGGAAAAAATACCCAAATAAAAACAGGACACAGACACCGTGACAGTAAAACTTTATTACACACTGCCGACACATTCATACTTACCTATGTTGACACGCCGACTGCCACGGTCTCCGACGATCCGAGGGTACCTGTGAAAAAAATTATACTCACCTTCCAGCGTCCAGAGGTACATCCACGTCCAGAGATACATCCACGTACTTGGCAAAAAAAGAAAACGGACACACGGACCACCGGACTGAAAGGGGTCCCATGCTGACACATGAGACCCCTTACCCCGAATGCCGGGACACCACGTGACTCCTGTCACTGAAGTCCCTTCAGCCAATCAGGAAGCGCTACTTCCGTGGCGCTCACCTGATTGGCTGTGCGCTGTCTGTGCTGTGACAGCGCATCGCACAGCTCCGTCCATTATATTCAATGGTGGGAACTTAGCGGCTAGCGGTGAGGTCACCCGCCGGTCAGCGGCTGACCGCGGGTAACCCCACCGCTGACGGCAAAGTTCCCACCATTGAAACTAATGGACCGAGCTGTGCGATGCGCTGTCACAGCACAGACAGCGCACAGCCAATCAGGTGAGCGCCACGGAAGTAGGCGGCGGCTTAGCGTGTGTAACTCTGCTAAATTCGCCTTGCGACCGATCAACTCGGAATGAGGGCCTATATTTCTTTATATAATGGACACCTCAGTTTCTATTCATTCATGTCCTGCCCCCTACTCTGTCAGACCCCTTCCCCTCTACTTTTCTGACCCCAAGCGCCACTCATTCTTGTTGAGTGCTGGTGGGCCCATTCAGAATTTTGCTATGGGGACCACAAAGGTCTAGTTACGTCACTGGGCAGGGTTATAGAGGAGGCGGTGCAAGGCATCCTGGGAACAGTCAAAGCTTTAGCCTGTTGGTGCCTTGGATCAAGATCCAACTCTACACCCCTATGTTAGTGTAGTGCCTTTTGGGGTTAAGGTTTTACAGAAAGTTACAGGTTTTTTTAATTTAGTAAAATATGCCCCATTTTAAAGATAGGGCATTTAAATTTGTTGCACCTGTGCAGTACATAGCAGCCTGCAGGGCATGTACAGTGGCTTCATTTGGGTGCACATACATTGCCGGCTCCTGGTCGCAAACTGAAATTATTGTGTGTAAGTGTAATTAGCGGTGTTTATGTCATACAGGGGGGTGGGGGAGGTTTGTGGTTGGTGGGGGGCACGCTGTGTGATTATTATCCTGCATCTATACATACATGCGCTGACACCTGGACATACACTGATGTACCCACACCTAATATCCATACATACACACCCTGACACCTGGACATACACTAACATTCCCACACCTGCATCTATACATACACACGCTGACACCTGGACATACACCAACATACAAGCACCTGCATCTATATATACACGCGCTGACAAATGGACATACACCGACGTACCCACACTTGCATCTATACATACATGCACTGACATCTGGACATACAAGCACCTGCATCTATACATACACGCGCTGACATCTGAACCTACACTGACGTTCCCACACCTGCATCTATACATACACATTCTGACACCTGGACATACACAGACGTACCCTCACCTGTATCTATACATACACGCGTTGACACCTGGACGCACACCGACGTACACACACCTACATCTATATATGCATGGATGCAAATGTGGGTACGTTGTAGCATACCGCTGTGTTTCACCAACCATCACAGCGCTCTCCCCCTGTTTTCTTTCATTACTCACGTGAGTTACATATGAACTTTAACTGCAGTAAATAAGAGGCGTTGGTTACAACTGTTGCTGTTCATCCACAAGAAGGAATTTAATGTATCAATTACAATTGGAAAGTAACGATTTAATTACAACAGCTGTATCCAGGAGGATTTTTTGGACACTTTAATAGACATTCCGTTGTCATCAAGGGCAATATGAAATAGATACTGATTACATTTAGATATGGATAGTGGTGCCTATATATGTTGACTCCATTGTATTTTGTTGAATGTGGGTTTCTTCTGTCTATATATATTTTTTTTAAAATAAAGAGCTTGTATATTCTATTTTTTGCGCTCCCTTGATAACAAGTGTGATTATCTTTAAAATTTGGTTTATTATTGGTAGAACAGTACTAACTATGGGAGCAGCATTTTATAATATATGGTAAAAATTAATAGATGTATAAAGATTAAATAAGCAACAAATTGGTGAAATAGATAAGTTTTGATAGGAGCGCTGGGTTCTATATATATATATATATTGACATTTGGTTATATATATGTATAGACTTTATAAATTCTTGACAGAGATGTGCCTGAGCAGCAGCCCTCCCCAGCCCTATCTCAAATCATACTTATTTTGCATAGGAGATACCATGGTCATGAAGATTGTTCTCCCAGGGTGAGGTTCATTCATTGCATTCTGGGTATGCTGATCCCTGTGATTTCCCCAAATGTGGGAAACTGGACTGCATTATTTGTGGTAGTGAGGTACTGTGTTTGTGCTTTCCTCTGGTCAGCTCTGGTAAAAGTCAGATTTCTTTATCTCAGATCTTCCTCTAGCCTTGTTCTTCTTTCGAGAGTTCCCTTGTGCTGCCTCAGTTGGATCTCCTTCACTTGACAGGGGGGTGCCCGAGCAGCGACCCTCCCCAGCTCTAGCCCAACTCCTACTTACCTGCCAGGTGAGATACTATGATCATGAAGGTGCTTCTCCCAGGGCAAGGCTCACCCATTGCACTCTGGGTGTGCTGCTCCTGCGGTTTCCCCAAATGTTGGACACTTGACTGCATAATTTGTGTTTCCCCTGGTCGGCTCTCGTATAATATAGATCTCTTTGTCTCAGGTCTCTCTCCAGCCTAGTTTGCTGTCTGTTTCCACTTCTCTTTTCTTGAGCCACTCCCTTCTATGCCCTTGCTCACTATCCTGACTTCTCCAGTCTGCTTACTTTGTGCCTTCCAACGCACAATACAAACTACAGGTAGTGCTGCAGGGCCCACGCCCTTTTACTTGCCTTACAGAGCAGCTCTGGAGCTGTTACAGTGCCCAGCTGCTGCAAGAAATCAGCTTGAATGCTTCAGGGGCTGGGGCATAGCCAACATGAGCCCCACACCGAAGGAGGGTGGAGGTGTTTAATGTGAACTAGGGGTCATCCAAGCGCCGCAAAAGGCCGCCATGCCCTGCACGCCCCTTTTCTCTTTTCATATGCAGACGAGGGTTGACGCCAACTTTGACCCACTGCTTGGATGACATCACCATATGCAAATCCATCTGCTGCAGGCCTTCCCCCAGGAATGCTTGCACTAGTTGTTGCATTTGGTTTGTTGTTTGGGGGTGCTTCAGTATTAGGCAGCCTTCTGCCCTCCCATGTTCATCTGAAAATATGTGTTCTCCCTGCAGTTGTTGTCCCCAGATGAGAGTTTCCTTATGCTGCCTCAGTCGTTAACCGTGGCTGGATCTTATTGGCACTCGCGGTCGGGATATTCCTCCCTGCCGTGGGGTAGAGACCTCCTTTTGCTCGGTCTCAAATTGCTTTTTCCCCTTCACCGCTGTCTTTACATCAGACGTCCGCCGTGATGTAGCTCGTTAATGAATGGGCTTATATCTCAGCAATCAGAGTGTCTGGTAGTCACCTTCCTTACGCGTTTCTCCGCTGTTATCCAAGAGCGGTTTCGTCAGAGGATACATCAGCAGCCTAGCAGGCTCTTTTTAAAATGCACCGGACCAATAGCATTACTAATTAGTTGATTGGATATATACATGTACTAATTGGATGCATACATGTAATGACTCACATATGGAACAACTTTCTAATTGCAATTGCACATATAAAGGCATTTCATAATATAAAAATAAGCAACATGGTGATTAAAAATAATAATAAAATAAGCAACAAGGTGGTTTAAAAAATAACAGAAAATATATAATCTATATACAGATTAACCTCTAATCTTTCAATCAATACCTCATCTCTATAATCACATACACATAATTCAGAGACCCAGCACTAAGGATCCCCATTTACTTATATAAAACCTTTTAGGGTAACATAAATCCAACACACTACTAAAGCAGCTCTTGTGGCGCAGGGGAAACATCACCTGCACTCTATGCAGCGAGTCCCATGTTCGAATCCAACCCGCTCAGCTTAACATCCATATTATTTATTTACTTTTAATGGGATCATTCTATCAATTCATTTTTACCTTTAATTTTTGTTAATATTATTTCTATATTTCATTATTTTAACCCCTGGAATAATTACATTGCTGCTTAAACAACAAAAAGAATTGAAGAAAGAATAATTATTAAACAGACAATTTAAGGATTCGAAGATTTAAAGATTTAAAGATGTAAAAATTTAAAACAGGGAGGGGGGGGGGGGAGGGAGGGGGGCCTTTTGGGAGAAGGAGGGAAAAAAAATAAAAAAATAAAAAATATATATATATATAGAACCAAGAGAAAGTGTAAAAAGAGGATGGAGGAAGAAATCTGATGTTCATCATTACTAGTGGATTTTACTAAAGAACTTTAAAGGAACACACACAACAGGATTATACAGTTTCATACTAAGAGGAATGCTGTTCCCAAAATAGCTACTTCTAATAATTTTGTTTATTTATTAAACATACAATAAATGGATATTCAATAAATAATATATTAGGTAAATCAATAGATAAAATCTTCAGAGACTGCCAATGTTGTTCAGTTCGATGCTCTCAATCAGACCATCAGGTGTAGGGGTACCCAAAGAAAAAATCCAAAATGCCTCCCTTGTCAAGTAAAGGAGATTCAACTGAGGCAGCACAAGGGAACTCTCATCTGGGGACAACAACTGCAGGGAGAACACATATTTTCAGATGAACATGGGAGGGCAGAAGGCTGCCTAATACTGAAGCACCCCCAAACAACAAACCAAATGCAACAACTAGTACAAGCATTCCTTGGGGAAGGTCTGCAGAAGATGGAATTGCATACGGTGATGTCATCCAAGCAGTGGGCCAAAGTTGGCTGGAACCCTTATCTGCATATGAAAAGAGAAAAGGGGTATGCAGGGCATGGCGGCCTTTTGCTGCGCTTGGATGACCCCTAGTTCGCATTAAACACCCCCACCCTCCTTCGGTGTGGGGCTCATGTTGGCCATGCCCCAGCCCCTGAAGCATTCAAGCTGATTTCTTGCAGCAGCTGGGCACTGTAACAGCTCCAGAGCTGCTCTGTAAGGCAACTAAAAGGGTGTGGGCCCTGCAGCACTACCTGTAGTTCGCATTGTGCGTTGGAAGGCACAAAGTAAGCAGACGGGAGAAGTCAGGGTAGTGCGCAAGGGCATAGAAGGGAGCGGCTCAAGAAAAGAGAAGTGGAAACAGTCAGCAAACTAGGCAGGAGAGAGACCTGAGACAAAGAGATCTGAATTATATGAGAGCCGACCAGGGGAAACACAAATTATGCAGTCAAGTTTCCCACATTTGGGGAATTCAAAGGGGCAGCACACCCAGAGTGCAATGGGTGAGCCTTGCCCTGGGAGAAGCACCTACATGATCATAGTATCTCACCTGGCAGGTAAGTAGGAGTTGGGCTAGAGCTGGGGAGGGTCGCTGCTCGGGCACCCCCCTGTCAAGTGAAGGAGATCCAACTGAGGCAGCACAAGGGAACTCTCGAAAGAAGAACAAGGCTAGAGGAAGATCTGAGACAAAGAAATCTGACTTTTACCAGAGCTGACCAGAGGAAAGCACAAACACAGTCCCCCACTACCACAAATAATGCAGTCGAGTTTCCCACATTTGGGGAAATCACAGGGGTCAGCATACCCAGAATGCAATGAATGAACCTCACCCTGGGAGAACAATCTTCATGACCATGGTATCTCCTATGCAAAATAAGTATGATTTGGGATAGGGCTGGGGAGGGCCGCTGCTCAGGCATATCTCTGTCAAGTAAAGGAGATTCAACTGAGGCAGCACAAGGGAACTCTCATCTGGGGACAACAACTGCAGGGAGAATACATATTTTCAAATGAACATGGGAGGGCAGAAGGCTGCCTAATACTGAAGCACCCCCAAACAACAAACCAAATGCAACAACTAGTACAAGCATTCCTGGGGGAAGGTCTGCAGAAGACGGATTTGCATACAGTGATGTCATCCAAGCAGTGGGCCAAAGTTGGCTGGAACCCTCATCTGCATATGAAAAGAGAAAAGGGGTATGCAGGGCATGGCGGCCTTTTGCGGCGCTTGGATGACCCTTAGTTCGCATTAAACACCCCCACCCTCCTTCGGTGTGGGGCTCATGTTGGCAATGCCCCAGCATTCAAGCTGATTTCTTGCAGCAGCTTGGCACTGTAACAGCTCCAGAGCTGCTCTGTAAGGCAAGTAACAGGTTGTGGGCCATGCAGCACTACCTGTAGTTTGCATTGTGCATTGGAAGGCACAAAGTAAGCAGACAGGAGAAGTCAGGATAGTGCACAAGGGTATAGAAGGGAGGGGCTCAAAAAAAAAGAAGTGGAAACAGACAGCAAACTAGGCTGGAGAGAGACCTTAGACAAAGAGATCTGAATTATATGAAAGCCGACCAGTGGAAACACAAATTATGCAGTCAAGTTTCCCACATTTGGGGAAATCACAGGGGCAGCACACCCAGAGTGCAATGGGTGAGCCTTGCCCTGGGAGAAGCACCTTCATGATCATAGTATCTCACCTGGCAGGTAAGTAGGAGTTGGGCTAGAGCTGGGGAGGGTCGCTGCTCGGGCACCCCCCTGTCAAGTGAAGGAGATCCAACTGAGGCAGCACAAGGGAACTCTCGAAAGAAGAACAAGGCTAGAGGAAGATCTGAGACAAAGAAATCTGACTTTTACCAGAGCTGACCAGAGGAAAGCACAAACACAGTCCCCCACTACCACAAATAATGCAGTCGAGTTTCCCACATTTGGGGAAATCACAGGGGTCAGCATACCCAGAATGCAATGAATGAACCTCACCCTGGGAGAACAATTTTCATGACCATGGTATCTCCTATGCAAAATAAGTATGATTTGGGATAGGGCTGGGGAGGGCCGCTGCTCAGGCACATCTCTGTCAAGTAAAGGAGATTCAACTGAGGCAACACAAGGGAACTCTCATCTGGGGACAACAACTGCAGGGAGAACACATATTTTCAAATGAACATGGGAGGGCAGAAGGCTGCCTAATACTGAAGCACCCCCAAACAACAAACCAAATGCAACAACTAGTACAAGCATTCCTGGGGGAAGGTCTGCAGAAGACGGATTTGCATACAGTGATGTCATCCAAGCAGTGGGCCAAAGTTGGCTGGAACCCTCATCTGCATATGAAAAGAGAAAAGGGGTATGCAGGGCATGGCGGCCTTTTGCGGCGCTTGGATGACCCTTAGTTCGCATTAAACACCCCCACCCTCCTTCGGTGTGGGGCTCATGTTGGCAATGCCCCAGCCCCTGAAGCATTCAAGCTGATTTCTTGCAGCATCTGGGCACTGTAACAGCTCCATAGCTGCTCTGTAAGGCAAGTTAAAGGGTGTGGGTCCTGCAGCACTACCTGTAGTTCGCATTGTGCATTGGAAGGCACAAAGTAAGCAGACGGGAGAAGTCAGGATAGTGCGCAAGGGCATAGAAGGGAGCGGCTCAAGAAAAGAGAAGTGGAAACAGACAGCAAACTAGGCTGGAGAGAGACCTGAGACAAAGAGATCTGAATTATACGAGAGCCGACCAGGGGAAACACAAATTATGCAGTCAAGTGTCCCACATTTGGGGAAATCGCAGGAGCAGCACACCCAGAGTGCAATGGGTGAGCCTTGCCCTGGGAGAAGCACCTTCATGATCATAGTATCTCACCTGGCAGGTAAGTAGGAGTTGGGCTATAGCTGGGGAGGGTCGCTGCTCAAGCACCCCTCTGTCAAGTGAAGGAGATCCAACTGAGGCAGCACAAGGGAACTCTCAAAAGAAGAATAAGGCTAGAGGAAGAAATGAGACAAAGAAATCTGACTTTTACCAGAGCTGACCAGAGGAAAGCACAAACACAGTCCCCCACTACTACAAATAATGCAGTCAAGTTTCCCACATTTGGGGAAATCACAGGGGTCAGCATACCCAGAATGCAATGAATGACCCTCACCCTGGGGGAACAATCTTCTTGACCATGGTATCTCCTATGCAAAATAAGTATGATTTGAGATAGGGCTAGGGAGGTCCGCTGCTCAGGCACATCTCTGTCAAGTAAAGGAGATTCAACTGAGGCAGCACAAGGGAACTCTCATCTGGGGACAACAACTGCAGGGAGAACACATATTTTCAGATGAACATGGGAGGGCAGAAGGCTGCCTAATACTGAAGCACCCCCAAACAACAAACCAAATGCAACAACTAGTGCAAGCATTCCTGGGGGAAGGCCTGCAGCAGATTGATTTGCATATGGTAATGCCATCCAAGCAGTGGGTCAAAGTTGGCTTCAACCCTCGTCTGCATATGAAAAGAGAAAAGGTGCGTGCAGGGCATGGCGGCCTTTTGCGGCGCTTGGATGACCCCTAGTTCGCATTAAACACCTCCACCCTCCTTCGGTGTGGGGCTCATGTTGGCTATGCCCCAGCCCCTGAAGCATTCAAGCTGATTTCTTGCAGCAGCTGGGCACTGTAACATCCCCAGAGCTGCTCTGTAAGGCAAGTAAAAGGGTGTGGGCCCTGCAGCACTACCTGTAGTTTGCATTGTGCATTGGAAAGCACAAAGTAAGCAGACGGGAGAAGTCAGGATAGTGCGCAAGGGCATAGAAGGGAGCGGCTCAAGAAAAGAGAAGTGGAAACAGACAGCAAACTAGGCTGGAGAGAGACCTGAGACAAAGAGATCTGAATTATACGAGAGCCGACCAGGGGAAACACAAATTATGCAGTCAAGTTTCCCACATTTGGGGAAATCGCAGGAGCAGCACACCCAGAGTGCAATGGGTGAGCCTTGCACTGGGAGTAGCAACTTCCTGATCATAGTATCTCACCTGGCAGGTAAGTAGGAGTTGGGCTAGAGCTGGGGAGGGTCGCTGCTCGGGCACCCCCCAGTCAAGTGAAGGAGATCCAACTGAGGCAGCACAAGGGAACTCTCGAAAGAAGAACAAGGCTAGAGGAAGATCTGAGACAAAGAAATCTGACTTTTACCAGAGCTGACCAGAGGAAAGCACAAACACAGTCCCCCACTATCACAAATAATGCAGTCGAGTTTCCCACATTTGGGGAAATCACAGGGGTCAGCATACCCAGAATGCAATGAATGAACCTCACCCTGGGAGAACAATCTTCATGACCATGGTATCTCCTATGCAAAATAAGTATGATTTGGGATAGGGCTGGGGAGGGCCGCTCCTCAGGCATATATCTGTCAAGTAAAGAAGATTCAACTGAGGCAGCACAAGGGAACTCTCATCTGGGGACAACAACTGCAGGGAGAACACATATTTTCAAATGAACATGGGAGGGCAGAAGGCTGCCTAATACTGAAGCACCCCCAAACAACAAACCAAATGCAACAACTAGTACAAGCATTCCTGGGGGAAGGTCTGCAGAAGACGGATTTGCATACAGTGATGTCATCCAAGCAGTGGGCCAAAGTTGGCTGGAACCCTCATCTGCATATGAAAAGAGAAAAGGGGTATGCAGGGCATGGCGGCCTTTTGCTGCGCTTGGATGACCCTTAGTTCGCATTAAACACCCCCACCCTCCTTCGGTGTGGGGCTCATGTTGGCAATGCCCCAGCCCCTGAAGCATTCCAGCTGATTTTTTGCAGCAGCTGGGCACTGTAACAGCTCCAGAGCTGCTCTGTAAGGCAACTAAAAGGGTGTGGGCCCTGCAGCACTACCTGTAGTTCGCATTGTGCGTTGGAAGGCACAAAGTAAGCAGACGGGAGAAGTCAGGATAGTGCGCAAGGGCATAGAAGGGAGCGGCTCAAGAAAAGAGAAGTGGAAACAGACAGCAAACTAGGCTGGAGAGAGACCTGAGACAAAGAGATCTGAATTATACGAGAGCCGACCAGAGGAAACACAAATTATGCAGTCAAGTGTCCCACATTTGGGGAAATCGCAGGAGCAGCACACCCAGAGTGCAATGGGTGAGCCTTGCCCTGGGAGAAGCACCTTCCTGATCATAGTATCTCACCTGGCAGGTAAGTAGGAGTTGGGCTAGAGCTGGGGAGGGTCGCTGCTCGGGCACCCCCCTGTCAAGTGAAGGAGATCCAACTGAGGCAGCACAAGGGAACTCTCGAAAGAAGAACAAGGCTAGAGGAAGATCTGAGACAAAGAAATCTGACTTTTACCAGAGCTGACCAGAGGAAAGCACAAACACAGTCCCCCACTACCACAAATAATGCAGTCGAGTTTCCCACATTTGGGGAAATCACAGGGGTCAGCATACCCAGAATGCAATGAATGAACCTCACCCTGGGAGAACAATCTTCATGACCATGGTAACTCCTATGCAAAATAAGTATGATTTGGGATAGGGCTGGGGAGGGCCGCTGCTCAGGCATATCTCTGTCAAGTAAAGGAGATTCAACTGAGGCAGCACAAGGGAACTCTCATCTGGGGACAACAACTGCAGGGAGAACACATATTTTCAAATGAACATGGGAGGGCAGAAGGCTGCCTAATACTGAAGCACCCCCAAACAACAAACCAAATGCAACAACTAGTACAAGCATTCCTGGGGGAAGGTCTGCAGAAGACGGATTTGCATACAGTGATGTCATCCAAGCAGTGGGCCAAAGTTGGCTGGAACCCTCATCTGCATATGAAAAGAGAAAAGGGGTATGCAGGGCATGGCGGCCTTTTGTGGCGCTTGGATGACCCTTAGTTCGCATTAAACACCCCCACCCTCCTTCGGTGTGGGGCTCATGTTGGCAATGCCCCAGCCCCTGAAGCATTCAAGCTGATTTCTTGCAGCAGCTGGGCACTGTAACAGCTCCAGAGCTGCTCTGTAAGGCAAGTAAAAGGGTGTGGGTCCTGCAGCACTACCTGTAGTTCGCATTGTGCATTGGAAGGCACAAAGTAAGCAGACGGGAGAAGTCAGGATAGTGCGCAAGGGCATAGAAGGGAGCGGCTCAAGAAAAGAGAAGTGGAAACAGACAGCAAACTAGGCTGGAGAGAGACCTGAGACAAAGAGATCTGAATTATACGAGAGCCGACCAGGGGAAACACAAATTATGCAGTCAAGTGTCCCACATTTGGGGAAATCGCAGGAGCAGCACACCCAGAGTGCAATGGGTGAGCCTTGCCCTGGGAGAAGCAGCTTCATGATCATAGTATCTAACCTGGCAGGTAAGTAGGAGTTGGGCTATAGCTGGGGAGGGTCGCTGCTCAAGCACCCTTCTGTCAAGTGAAGGAGATCCAACTGAGGCAGCACAAGGGAACTCTCAAAAGAAGAATAAGGCTAGAGGAAGAAATGAGACAAAAAAATCTGACTTTTACCAGAGCTGACCAGAGGAAAGCACAAACACAGTCCCCCACTACTACAAATAATGCAGCCAAGTTTCCCACATTTGGGGAAATCACAGGGGTCAGCATACCCAGAATGCAATGAATGACCCTCACCCTGGGAGAACAATCTTCTTGACCATGGTATCTCCTATGCAAAATAAGTATGATTTGAGATAGGGCTGGGGAGGGCCGCTGCTCAGGCACATCTCTGTCAAGTAAAGGAGATTCAACTGAGGCAGCACAAGGGAACTCTCATCTGGGGACAACAACTGCAGGGAGAACACATATTTTCAGATGAACATGGGAGGGCAGAAGGCTGCCTAATACTGAAGCACCCCCAAACAACAAACCAAATGCAACAACTAGTGCAAGCATTCCTGGGGGAAGGCCTACAGCAGATGGATTTGCATATGGTGATGTCATCCAAGCAGTGGGCCAAAGTTGGCTGGAACCCTCATCTGCATATGAAAAGAGAAAAGGGGTATGCAGGGCATGGCGGCCTTTTGCAGCGCTTGGATGACCCTTAGTTCGCATTAAACACCCCCACCCTCCTTCGGTGTGGGGCTCATGTTGGCAATGCCCCAGCCCCTGAAGCATTCAAGCTGATTTCTCTGCAGCAGCTGGGCACTGTAACAGCTCCAGAGCTGCTCTGTGAGGCAGTTAAAAGGGTGAGGGCCCTGCAGCACTACCTGAAGTTTGCATTGTGTGTTGGAAGGCACAAAGTAAGCAGACGGGAGAAGTTAGGATAGTGCGCAAGGGCATAGAAGGGAGCGGCTCAAGAAAAGAGAAGTGGAAACAGACAGCAAACTAGGCTGGAGAGAGACCTGAGACAAAGAGATCTGAATTATACGAGAGCCGACCAGGGGAAACACAAATTATGCAGTCAAGTTTCCAACATTTGGGGAAATCACAGGGGCAGCACACCCAGAGTGCAATGGGTGAGCCTTGCCCTGGGAGAAGCACCTACATGATCATAGTATCTCACCTGGCAGGTAAGTAGGAGTTGGGCTAGAGCTGGGGAGGGTCGCTGCTCGGGTACCCCCCTGTCAAGTGAAGGAGATCCAACTGAGGCAGCACAAGGGAACTCTCGAAAGAGGAACAAGGCTAGAGGAAGATCTGAGACAAAGAAATCTGATTTTTACCAGAGTTGACCAGAAGAAAGCACAAACACTGTCCCCCACTACCACAAATAATGCAATTGAGTTTCCCACATTTGGGGAAATCACAGGGGTCAGCATACCCAGAATGCAATGAATGAACCTCACCCTGGGAGAACAATCTTCATGACCATGGTATCTCCTATGCAAAATAAGTATGATTTGGGATAGGGCTGGGGAGGGCCGCTGCTCAGGCACATCTCTGTCAAGTAAAGGAGATTCAACTGAGGCAGCACAAGGGAGGACATCTTGCCTCTGTAGAGCCAGTTTGTGCAAGGAGAGATTGATTGATTCTTTTTTGGTGGGGGCCCAAACCAACCAGTCATTTCAGTCAGTCGTGTGGCAGACCCTGTCGCTGAAATGATGGGTTCGTCAATGTTTTTCTTTTCAATCTAAGCACCAGCAGTTTTCTGTAAGCATCTGCTTCGCTATGATGATCAACACGTCACAAGGGAAAACACTCAGGGCTGGAGGCGTAGATCTTAGGACCAGCTGCTACAAGCATGGCAGAGGTGTCACTATCACTGGTGACACCCAGAGAGGCGGCGAGGGAGATTGTAATGCAGTGCGCGCAGATAAGCAGGGCAATGGTAAAAAGGAGGCATGGTCTCATAGGTAGGGGCGTGGCCTGAATCACCATTTTGTTGCTGCGGGTATCCCGGGGGTTGGGGGCTGCACCCGGGGACTAGTGTGTGAGTAGTGCTGGCTCCTGCACAGTGACAGAAACTGGGTGTTGCACGTAATGTCACAGTGAAACACCCATATTCTGTCACTGAAGAAGAGCCGGCACTTTGGTGTCACCCCCCTTGGCGGGTGACACTCGGGTGTGTGCCGCAACCCCGTTGTGATGCCACTGACCCATGGGAAGCTTTACGTGGCTTACCCATGTGTTAGTAGCCCCAAGCATCTTTTGTGTTAGTCCCTGAAGAAAAACTTCAAATATTGTTTATAATTTTGTAATCAATGGGCCTAATTCAGTAAGGATTGCACATTCTGCTAAGTAACAGAATTTGCAATCCTTTGGTTCGCATGCTGGGGCCACCCATCACAGGGCATGGCCACCCAGTATGCCGCCTCCCTTCTTGACCACGCTGAAATTGCAGTCTCAGTGCAGTTCAGCGTGATCATAAAAAATGGTTTAGCCTCCTGTTGGTGCAGACTGTACGTGTGCGCAGGAAGCCGCCACCATTTTTGTGATCGCAGCGGCTGCATGTGATGTCATGCAGCCGCTCTGACCACGCCTCCTGTTTCTCCGTTGAAGCCCTGCCCCCGCACCGCTCCATCTCCGACTTTGAAATGGAGTGTTGCTGACCCCCCCCCCCCGCACCGATTGAAAGTCAGAGGCGATCGCATTATCTGCGGGGTGCCACAGAAAATGCAGGCGCATGCGTATGCTCTTAGCAATTTTTGCAGTTGGATTGCTTATTGCAGGCGGGTGGGCTCGGAATTCTTAGCCTTTTCCTCGCACCCCCAGTTGCGGGAGAATGTGAAGGAGGAGCTGTTGACGGGTCACGTTCCGCTTGACTTGACAATTTTCTCACCAGCAGGTCTTTGAACCTCTGCAGACTTGTGTCTGCCGGAAAGAGAGATACAATGTAGGTTTTAAATCTAGGATCGAGCACGGTGGCCAAAATGTAGTGCTCTGATTTCAACAGATTGAATCCTGGTTAAGCGAATTAAGGGCTCCATCCACAAGTTCCACATGCCTAGTGGAATCGCTCTGTTTTAGCTCCTCCTTCAATGTCTCCAGCTTCTTCTGCAAAAGCCTGATGAGGGGAATGACCTGACTAGGGCTGGCAGTGTCTGAACTGACTTCACGTGTGGCAAGTTCAAAGGGTTGCAGAACCTTGCACAACGTTGAAATCATTCTCCACTGCGCTTGAGTCAGGTGCATTCCCCCTCCTTTGCCTATATCGTGGGCAGATGTATAGGCTTGAATGGCCTTTTGCTGCTCCTCCATCCTCTGAAGCATATAGAGGGTTGAATTCCACCTCGTTACCACCTCTTGCTTCAGATGATGGCAGGGCAGGTTCAGGAATGTTTGGTGGTGCTCCAGTCTTCGGCATGCGGTGGCTGAATGCAGAAAGTGGCCCGCAATTCTTCGGGCCACCGACAGCATCTCTTGCACGCCCCTGTCGTTTTTTAAATAATTCTGCACCACAAAGTTCAATGTATGTGCAAAACATGGGACGTGCTGGAATTTGCCCAGATGTAATGCACGCACAATATTGGTGGCGTTGTCCGATGTCACAAATCCCCAGGAGAGTTCAATTGGGGTAAGCCATTTTGCGATGATGTTCCTCAGTTTCCGTAAGAGGTTGTCAGCTGTGTGCCTCTTATGGAAAGCGGTGATACAAAGCGTAGCCTGCCTAGGAACGAGTTGGCAATTGCGAGATGCTGCTACTGGTGCCGCCGCTGCTGTTCTTGCTGCGGGAGGCAATACATCTACCCAGTGGGCTGTCACAGTCATATAGTCCTGAGTCTGCCCTGCTCCACTTAACCACAGACAAGTGGACATTGGGTACAACTGCATTTTTTAGGACACTGGTGACTCTTTTTCTGAGGTCTGTGTACATTTTCGGTATCGCCTGCCTAGAGAAATGGAACCTAGAGGGTATTTGGTACCGGGGACACAGTACCTCAATCAAGTCTCTAGTTGCCTCTAAATTAACGATGGATACCGGAACCACGTTTCTCACCACCCAGACCTGAGTTATCCGCTTTGCAGCAGGATGACTGCTGTGATATTTCATCTTCCTCGCAAAGGACTGTTGGACAGTCAATTGCTTACTGGAAGTAGTACAAGTGGTCTTCCGACTTCCCCTCTGGGATGACGATCGACTCCCAGCAGCAACAACAGCAGCGCCAGCAGCAGTAGGCGTTACACTCAAGGATGCATCGGAGGAATCCCAGGCAGGAGAGGACTCGTCAGACTTGCCAGTGACATGGCCTGCAGGACTATTGGCTCTCCTGTCTAAGGAGGAAATTGACACTGAGGGAGTTGGTGGTGTGGTTTGCAGGAGCTTGGTTACAAGAGGAAGGTGGTCAGTGGACTGCTTCCGCTGTCATCCAAAGTTTTTGAACTTGTCACTGACTTATGATTAATGCGCTGCAGGTGACGTATAAGGGAGGATGTTCCGAGGTGGTTAACGTCCTTATCCCTACTTATTACAGCTTGACAAAGGCAACACACGGCTTGACACCTGTTGTCCGCATTTGTGTACAGGATGCATACCTTCATGTCCCCATTTATCCACCTCATCAGGCGTACCTCAGATTTGCGGTACAGGACTGTCATTGCCAATTTCAGACGTTGCTGTTTGGTCTCTCCATGGCCCTGAGAATTTTCACCAAGGTAATGACGGAAATGATGGTGCTCCTGTGCAAGCAAGGTGTCACAATTATCCCGTACTTGGGCGATCTCATAAAAGCGAGATCAAGAGAGCAGTTGCTGAACAGCGTATCACTTTCACTGAAAGTGTTACAGCAACACGGCTGGATTCTCAATATCCCGAAGTCGCAGTTGATTCCTACTACTCGTCTGTCTTTCTTGGGCATGATTCTGGACACGGACGAGAAGAGGGTTTATCTCCTGATAGAAAAGGCCCAGGAACACATGACTCTTGTCAGGAACCTATTGAAACCAAAACAGGTGTCAGTGCATCACTGCACTCGAGTCCTGGGAAAGATGGTGGCATCATACAAGGCCATTCCATTCGGCAGGATCCATGCGAGGACTTTCCAATGGGGGGTGGGATTGTATCTGCACACACACAATTGTATTATATCAGATTTGGAACTATATACAGCTCCAAAATAACCCCTATTGCATTCAAGTATTCACAATTATTTGTGGGGGTGCTATCGACTACAGCTAAGGTTAGTCAGCAAAAAGAAAAAGAGAAAAGGACTGTATTTGTCGATGCACAGGAAGAAGGGTGACCTGATTATCACAATCTTCTGGAGAATTATTAAAATTTAACTTTTATTAGTGTCAAATTAAAATAGTGTGAGATATTATAATACTCCAGATATTATAAATACTGACAAATGGTCATGTGAACATATGAAGACCAATTGCTGACAACTATTATCAGACTGAGTAAATATTGTGAGCAATATTATATAATTGGATATAAGAACAGACACGCGGACACATATTTTAATCTTTAATCACACTTATTATTTCATTGCACTTGTGGTATATGTTGTATACGTCTTGATTTTAACCTTTATGTTTCGTCTATACTCGTAGTTTGTTGTCAGTTATCATCACACTATTTTAATTTGACACTAATAAAAGTTAAATTTTAATAATTCTCCAGAAGATTGTGATAATCAGGTCACCCTTCTTCCTGTGCATCGACAAATACAGTCCTTTTCTCTTTTTCTTTTTGCTGACTTTCCAATGGGACCTACTGGACAAGTGGTCCGGGTCACATTTACAGATGCATTGGTTGATCACCCTGTCCCCCAGGGTCAGGGTATCACTCCTGTGGTGGCTGCAGAGTGCTCACCTTCTCGAGGGACGCAGATTCAGCATTCAGGGCTGGATCCTGGTGACCACAGACGCAAGCCTCCAAGGTTGGGGAGCAGTCACACAGGGAAGAAATTTCCAAGGTATTTGGTCAAGTCAAGAGACTTGTCTTCACATCAACATCCTGGATCTAAGGGCCATATACAATGCCCTACGTCAAGCGGAGACCTTACTTTGCGACCAACCGGTTCTGATCCAGTCAGACAACGTCACCGCAGTGGCTCATGTAAACCGCCAAGGCGGCACAAGGAGCAGAGTGGCGATGGCACAAGCCACCAGAATTCTTCGCTGGGTGGAGAATCACGCAAGCGCACTGTCAGCAGTGTTCATTCCGGGAGTGGACAACTGGGAAGCAGACTTCCTCAGCAGACACGACCTACATCCGGGAGAGTGGGGACTTCATCAGGAAGTCTTTGCACAGATTACAAGTCAGTGGGAACTGCCACAGATAGACATGATGTTGTCCCGGCTCAATAAAAAGCTACAGAGGTATTGCGCAAGGTCAAGAGACCCTCAGGCAGTAGCTGTAGACGCCCTAGTGACACCGTGGGTGTTCCGGTCGGTCTATGTATTTCCTCCTCTTCCTCTCATACCCAAGGTGTTGAGGATAATAAGACAAAGAGGAGTGAGAACAATCCTCATTGTTCCAGATTGGCCACGGAGTATCCGGAGTATTGGCCATCTGGTATCCGGATCTGCAGGAAATGCTCACAGAAGATCTGTGGCCTCTCCCTCTAAGACAGGACCTGTTGCATCAGGGGCCCTGTCTGTTCCAAGACTTACCGCGGCTGCGTTTGACGGCATGGCGGTTGAATGCCGGATCCTAGCATTCCGGTTGAGGTCATCCCTACGCTGATAAAGGCTAGGAAGGATGTAACGTTAAAACATTACACCGTATATGGCGAAATTATGTTTCTTGGTGTGAGGCCAGGAATGCTCCTACGGAAGAATTCCATCTGGGCCGTTTCCTTCACTTCCTACAAACTGGAGTGAATTTGGGCCTAAAATTAGGCTCTATTAAGGTCCAGATTTCGGCCTTATCCATTTTCTTTCAAAAAGAATTGGCTTCTCTTCCAGAAGTTCAGACTTTTGTAAAAGGAGTGCTGCATATTCAGCCTCCTTTTGTGCCTCCGGTGGCACCTTGGGACCTTAACGTGGTGTTAAGTTTTCTAAAATCACACTGGTTTGAACCACTTAAAACAGTGGAGTTAAAATATCTCACATGGAAGGTGGTCATGTTATTAGCCTTGGCTTCGGCTAGGCGAGTGTCGGAATTAGCGGCTTTGTCACATAAAAGCCCATATTTGGTATTCCATGTGGATAGAGCGGAATTGCGGACCCGTCCTCAATTCCTACCAAAAGTGGTCTCATCTTTTCATATGAACCAACCTATTGTGGTGCCTGTGGCTACGCGTGACTTGGAGGATTCCGAGTTACTTGATGTGGTCAGGGCTTTGAAAATTTACATGGCCAGGACGGCTAGAGTCAGGAAAACTGAAGCGCTGTTTGTCCTGTATGCAACCAACAAGATTGGTGCCCCTGCTTCAAAACAGGCTATTGCTCGCCGGATTTGTAACACGATTCAGCAAGCGCATTCTATGGCTGGATTGCAGTTACTGAAATCGGTCAAGGCCCATTCCACGAGGAAAGTGGGCTCTTCTTGGGCGGCTGCCCGAGGGGTCTCGGCACTACAGCTTTGTCAAGCTGCTACTTGGTCGGGTTCAAACACCTTTGCAAAATACTATAAGTTTGATACCCTGGCTGAGGAGGAACTCATGTTTGCTCAATCGGTGCTGCAGAGTCATCCGCACTCTCCCGCCCGTTTTGGAGCATTGGTATAATCCCCATGGTCCTTACGGAGTCCCCAGCATCCTCTAGGACGTTAGAGAAAATAAGATTTTAAACCTACCGGTAAATCTTTTTCTCGTAGTCCGTAGAGGATGCTGGGCGCCCATCCCAAGTGCGGACTACTTCTGCAATACTTGTATATAGTTATTGCTTCAATAAGGGTTATGTTATAGTTGCATCGGTCCTGCACTGATGCTATGTTGTTTTTTCATACTGATAACTGGGTAGTTTATCACAAGTTATATGGTGTGATTGGTGTGGCTGGTATGAATCTTGCCCTGGATTAACAAAATCCTTTCCTCATACTGTCCGTCTCCTCTGGGCACAGTTTCTCTAACTGTGGCATAGAGGGAGGAGCCAGTGCACACCCAGAACTAAAGTCTTTCTTAAAGTGCCCGTGTCTCCTGTGGAGCCTGTCTATCCCCATGGTCCTTACGGAGTCCCCAGCATCCTCTACGGACTACGAGAAAAAGATTTACCGGTAGGTTTAAAATCTTATTTTCTACTTTATTCTTTTCTATCCTAGTTTATTACGACCAACTCTCATCCAAGGAGTTTGATATTCTACTACCTGCATGTAATTTAAATTGCTTAAATTGTTTATATGGTTGATTTGTCCTTCACAATCCATAATCTGCAACTTGTATGTACTTGTGTCATTGAAAATCTTATAATAAAAATGTATATATATTTAAAAAAAAAAGTTATAAGACATATGCATTCAATATTTGAAGAAACAAAATAAAATAAAGCTATCTATTGGGTTTCACTAACAAGCACATTGGAAGACTTGACTACTGTTAAAAGACATGCATTACATGGTATAGAGCCACAAACCACAATGTAGTAAAATAAAAACAAACTTACATGTGTATCAAACCTATGTGAGGCTTACATTGATAGTGCAAGATCAACACTCTATCAACTGTGCAAACTAGACTGCACATAAATGCCATAAAATTTATCTGAGATTTTAGTAAATAAGGCCCGTTGCTGTCCGGGTCACGCAGCCGTCACGGCCCGCCCCCATACGGTCCGGTCATGTCTGCGTTGTCCTGACTGTGCCCCCAAAATGGCGGCACAACGCCGCTGGCCCGACTCCTCCTGCCCAGTGACCGCCTCTGCCTGTCAATCAGGCAGAGGCGCTCACTGGGCAGAGATGCTGATCGCATCTCTGGCATGTGCCGGTGCACTGCGGCACCAGCACACACGCACTTCAGACCTGATCTCCTGTTGTGTGAATATGCACAGCAGGGATCAGGTCTGAATTAGGCCCTATATACAGCTGTCAGTAAGGCAGGGATGTGCTGCTGCCAGTGAGGCAGGGATGTGCTGCTGGTAGTGAAGCAGTGATGTGCTGCTGTCAGCGAAGCAGTGCTGTGCTGCTGTCAGCGAGGCAGGGATGTGCTGCTGTCAGCGAGGCAGGGATGTGCTGCTGTCAGCGAAGCAGGGATGTGCTGCTGTCAGCGAAGCAGGGATGTGCTGCTGTCAGCGAGGCAGGGATGTGCTGCTGTCAGCGAGGCAGGGATGTGCTGCTGTCAGCGAGGCAGGGATGTGCTGCTATAAGTGAGGCAGGGATGTGCTGCTGTCATTGAAGCAGGAATGTGCTGCTGCAGTGACGCAGAGATATGCTGCCCACTATCTCCCTATCACCCCTGCCTGAGTCACACACTTTCCCTGTCACCCCTGCCTCAGTTACCCACAATCTCCCAGTCACCGCTGCCTCAGTCAACCACTATACCTGCGATCCCTGCCTCAGTCACCCACTATACCAGTCACCCCTGCTTGAGTCACCCACTGTCACCCTATCACCCCTGCTTCAGTCACCCACTATCCCTGTCAACCCTGCCTCAGTCACCCACTATCTCCCAGTCACCCCTGCCTCAGTCAGCCACTATCCCTGTCACCCCTGCCTCAGTCTCTTACTGTCCCTGTCACCCCTGCCACAGTCATCCACTATCTCCCTATCACCCCTGCCTTAGTCATTTATTATCCCTGTCACCCACTTTCTTCCCATACTTACCCAACCCCTTCCTATCACGCCTCCCTCAGTAACCCACTATCTCCCTGTCACTCACTATCTCCCAGTCACCCCGGCCTCAGTCACCCACTATCTCCCACTCATACATGCTTCAGTCACCCACTATCTCCCAGTCATCCCTGCCTCAGTCACCTACTGACACCAGTGCAGACATTTCTGCTGCGGCCTCTCCACTCGTGCTGTGTCCCTCTGACAGATTTACTGACGGTCTGTCCCCCATAAGCCGGTGTGTCTGTGGGTACTTGGTACATGTGTGTCAACATGTCAGTGGCTGAATGTTTTTCCCAAGAGGAAACTATATTAGGAATGCAGACATATGATGGTGGCCCTGTTGGCACCACCAATAACTGACTGGGTAAATGTTTCAGTAATATCAGAGTAAGGTTGGATAAATCTGTGTCCCAGACACAGACGTAGAGAATAGATGTGATGTTCATGGCTATGTTTCTTTTCCCTCAGGCCCCGCGGGGTCGCAAAAATGTTATTTTGCCCAGTTACTACACACTGATACTGACACGGATACTGATTCCTATGTCGACCATAATGTTTCCTGATTAGATCCAATATTGGCAAGGAGCATTCAGTACATGATTGTGGATATTAAGGACATATTAAAATCACTGAAGACCCTGCTGTTACTGACAAAGGGGTCTATATGTATGTATATATAGATATATAATGAAAGCTGATGTAACGTTCCTCCATCTCTGTTTGAGAAAGTCTGGGCCAGCTCGACAAGATGGTTTCAAATCCCCAAAAGGATTCTGGTTGTTTATTCATTTCCCGCCGCGGACAGAATAAAGTGGGAGTCACCCCCTGTTCTGCACGGGGCCCTCTAACAAATCCAGCGGATCGTATGCAGGAAGCTACATTATTTCTAGTTATGTAACCACGGGTACATTACTTAGACCTGCCATTACATGTGCATGGGTGAGTAGTAGTATTCAAGAATTGGTCGAATACCTTGTCATCCGATATAGATACCCTGGAGAGATGGGATACTCCTTACGTTGTATCATATCAAGGACACTGCAGCATACTTACGTGAGACTGCAAGGGATATAGGACTCTTGAGTTCACGGGCCAATTTCATGGCAGTCTCGGATAGGAGGGCATTGTGGATTCACCAGGAGAATGCTGATGCTGACTCCAAGAAGAAAGGGAGTCTCTTCCCTATGAAGGTGAAGCCTTGTTTGGTGACTGCCTAGTTAATTTGATCTCGGCAGCTCCCGCAGGTAAGTCAACCTTCTTGCCCTATGTTCCCTCCCAACGGATGAAGACGCATCATTATCTGATGCAGTCATTTCGGCCCAATAGATATGCAAGAAGTTAAGATTCCCCTTTCTTTGCAGGTAGAGGAGGGAGAAGAGAGAAGAGGTCTGCAACCTCTTCAAGATCGCAGGAGCAGAGATCATCCTCTGCTTCTGCCAAATCCACTGCATGACGCTGGGGCTCTCTTGCAGGAGCCCGCACCAGTGGGGGCACGTCTAAAACTCTTCAGTCAGTTCTGGATTCATTCGGACATGGACTCGTGTGTTTTACAAATAGTGTCCCAAGGGTACAAACTGGGGTTTCAAGATGTTCCCCCTCAACGATTGTTCAAATCGGCCTTAGTCAGCAGGGAGAAGGTTTTTATTCAAGCCTCTTCGTGGTCCCTAAGCCGGACGGCTCAGTCAGACCAATCTGAAATCTGAAATCCCTCAATTTCTACCTAAGGAAATTCAATTTCAAGATGGAATCTCTCAGTGCAGTGATCTCCAGTCCGGAGGAAGGAGATTTCATGGTTTTAGTAGACATAAAGGATGCCTACTTACATGTTCCCATTTAGCCTCTGCATCAAGCTACCTGAGGTTTGCAATTCAGTATTGTCATTACCAATTTCAGACATTGCCGTTTGGTCTGTCCACGGCTCTGAGGATTTTCACCAGGGTGATCGCAAGCAAGGAGTAACAATTATCCCGTACTTGGATGATCTCTTGATAAAGGCGAGATCCAGGGACCAGTTAGTGCAAAACATTGCACTCTCCCTGACAGTTCTTCAACAACATGGTTGGCTCCTAAACTTGCCAAAATCGCAGTTGGTCCCAATGACGCGGTTGTTGTTTTTGGGAGTGATACTGGACACAGAAGAGGTTTTCTTCCAGTGGAAAGGCTCTGGAGATCCAGAGTCTGGTCAAACAAATTCTGAAACCAGCAAGAGTGTTAATCCATCAATGCATTTGGTTGCTGGGGAAGATGGTTGCGGCCTACGAGCCCATTCAGTTTGGCAGGTTCCATGCCAGAGTGTTCCAGTGGGACCTGTTGGACAAGTGGTCCGGATCCCACCTACACACGCACCGGAGGATAATCCTGTCTTCCAAGACCAGAATCTCACTCCATTGGTGGCTGCACACTCAGTTCTCACCTCCTAGAGGGGCGAAGGTTCGGGATCCAGGACTGGATCCTAGGGACCATGGATGCAACCCTCCGAGGCTGGGGAGCAGTCACACAGGGGGAAAACGTCCAAGGAAGATGGTCAAGTCGGGAAAGTTGTCTCCACATAAATGTTCTGGAGTTAAGGGCCATTTAATAACTGCAGACACAGTACGCACTGGGACGGGTGCCCAGCATCCTCTACGGACTAAGAGAAAAGGATTTACCGGTAGGTATTAAAATCCTATTTTCTCTAACGTCCTAGAGGATGCTGGGGACTCCGTAAGGACCATGGGGATAGACGGGCTCCGCAGGAGACATGGGCACTTTAAGAAAGACTTTAGTTCTGGGTGTGCACTGGCTTCTCCCTCTATGCCCCTCCTCCATACCTCAGTTTGATACTGTGCCCAGTGGAGACTGGGTGCTTTTCAGGAGCTCTCCTGAGCTTTCTGACAGAAAGTATTTTGTTAGGTTTTTAATTTTCAGGGAGCACTGCTGGCAACAGACTCCCTGCATCGAGGGACTGAGGGGAGAGAAGCAGCCCTACTCTCCGAGTTGCAAGGTCCTGCTTCTTAAGCTACTGTACACCATTAGCTCCAAAGGGATTAGCTCCAAAGGGATTGGTACGCAGGATCTCACCCTCGCCGTCCGTCCCCCTCGCAGAGCCGGAAGATAGAAGCCGGGTGAGTATGAGTAGAAAAGAAGACTTCAGAGGCGGCAGAGGACTTCATGATCTTCACTGAGGTAGCGCACAGCACTGCAGCTGTGCGCCATTGCTCCCATACACCTCACATACTCCGGTCACTGTAAGGGTGCAGGGCGCAGGGGGGGCACCCTGGGCAGCAATATAAACCTCTTTTTGGCAAAAATATAACATATATACAGCTGGGCACTGTATATATGTATGAGCCCCCACCAATTTTACAGTTTAAGCGGGACAGAAGTCCGCCGCCGAGGGGGCGGGGCTTCTCCCTCAGCACTCACCAGCGCCATTTTTTCTCAACAGCACCGCTGAGAGGAAGCTCCCCGGACTCTCCCCTGCTTATACCACGGTAGAGAAGAGGGTTGAAAAGAGAGGGGGGGGGAACATAATTCGGCGCAAATTACATACAGCAGCGCTACTGGACAAACATTAAGTTACTGTGTTATTCCTGGGTTATATAGCGCTGGTGAGTGTGCTGGCATACTCTCTCTCTGTCTCTCCAAAGGGCCTTGTGGGGAAACTGTCTTCAGAAAAAGTATTCCCTGTGTGTGTGGTGTGTCGGTACACGTGTGTCGACATGTCTGAGGAAGAAGGCTATATTAGAGAGGAGCGGGAGCAAATGAATGTGGTGTCTCCGCTGACACCTGATTGGATGGATATGTGGAATGTTTTAAATGCTAGTGTAAACTCATTGTACAAAAGATTAGACAAGGCTGAAGCTTTGGGACAGTCAGGGACTCAACCCATGCCTGATCCTATGTTGCAGGGACTGTCAGGGTCTCATAAGCGCCCACTATCCCAGATTGTTGACACAGATACCGACACGGATTCTGACTCCAGTGTCGATTACGATGATGCAAAGTTACAGGCAAAATTGGCAAAATCCATTCGATATATGATTATGGCAATAAAAGATGTTTTGCACATCACAGAGGAACCCCCTGTCCCTGACAAGAGGGTACATATGTACAAGGGAAAGAAGCCTGAGGTAACCTTTGAGGGGGTCACACGAGCTGAACGAGTTATGTGAAAAAGCTTGGGAATCTCCAGATAAAAGACTGCAGATTTCCAAAAGGATTCTTATGGCGTATCCTTTTCCATCAACGGATAGGTTACGATGGAAATCCTCCCGTAGGATGGACAAAGCATTAACACGCACAGCTACAGTTGGAAAATCAAATTTTTTACCTTATGTTCCCTCACAGCATAAGAAAGCTCCGCATTATCAAATGCAGTCCTTTCGGTCACAAAGAAACAAGAAAGTGCGAGGTGCGTCCTTTCTTGCCAGAGGTAGGGGCAGAGGAATAAAGCTGCACAACACAGCTAGTTCCCAGGAACAGAAGTCCTCCCCGGCCTCTACAAAATCTACCTCATGACGCTGGGGCTCCACTGGCAGAGTCCGGCCCATGTGATGTCATGCAGCTGCTCTGACCACGCCTCCTGTTTCTCCGTTGCCGACCCCATTTTGAAACCGTGCCCCCGCACCGCTCCATCTCCGACTTGGAAATGGAGTGTTGTTGACCCCCCTCCCCCCCCCCCCTTCACTGATTCACAGTCAGAGGTGATCGCATTATCTGCGGGGTGCCGCAGAAAATGCAGGCGGATGCGTATGCTCTTAGCAGTTTTTGCAGTTGGATTGCGATCCAACCTGAATCAGGCCCCATTACCTATCACAATGCACTGCGGGTAGTACAAAATGGGGTTAATATAGGAGAAAAAACCCCAGAGCTGTGCTCCTTAACTGTCCCTGGTGGCTAGTGGAGCGGCTGCCCAGTAATCAGTGTCCACGCCAGTGCGCACACGGCCCGCCCCCATCAGCGGCCTCGTGATCCCGGAGGGCGGTGTGTGTGTGACTGACCTTAGGAAGAAACCGGAGCCTCCGCTGCAGTGACCCAGCAACCGGGGCACGGGAGTATACTGCGCCACTGGGAGTGATGGAGCTGCAGTAAAGAGGTCTATTAGACCTAGCCTGCTGCAGCCCTTGTAGATTCTTATAAAAAAAGTTCTTCTTTTCATGCCAAAATTAATAGCTAAGAATAGGCTGCCTGAGGCAGCCCCCTGTTAAGTGGCCTGCTACTGAAGGCACCAACTACAAACTGAGCTCCCTGTTCATGGAAGCGAGGTTATAGAGGAGGGGGCGCTGAGCATCTTGGGAACAGTCAAAAGCTTTGAGCCTGTTGGTGCCTCAGATCAAGATCCTACTCTGGTGTACATATACAATGTGAATCCTTGTGGAGTCCAGTGTACCCCACAGAAGAAATGAATGCGTCACACCCATTGGCAGCAACATTAGAATAGCTGCTGATGGGCACAATTGAGAAAGGAAAGGGGGAAAACATTTGAATCCAGCACATATATGTAATTTGAATATGTAATTTGTACCTTCCTACTTTAAAATGTAATGGATGAACCTCACCCTGTGAGAACTATCTTCATGATCAAGAGATCTCATATGCAAGATAAGTATGTGTTGGGATAGGGCTGTGGAGGGCGGCTGCTCGGGCACACCCCTGTCAAGTTAAGGAGATTCAACTGAGGAAGCACAAGGGAACTCTCATCTGGGAACAACAACTGCAGGGAGAACACATTTTCAGACGAATGTGGGAGGGCAGAAGGCTGCCTAATACTGAAGCACCCCCAAACAACAAACCAAATGCAACAACTACTGCAAGCATTCCTGGGGGAAGGCCTGCAGCAGATGGATTTGCATATAGTGATGTCATCCAAGCAGTGGGCATAGTTGGCTGCAACCCTCGTCTGCATATGAAAAGAGAAAAGGGTCACGCAGGGCATGGTGGCCTTTGTGGGGTTGCGCTTGGATGACCCCTAAATCGCTTTATACACCCCCACCCCCCATCAGTGTGGGCTCATGTTGGCCATGCCCCAGCCCCTGAAGCATTCAAGCTGATTTCTTGCAGCAGCTGGACCCAGAAACAGCTCCAGAGTTGCTCTACAAGACAAGTAAAAGGGTGTGAGCCCTGCAGCACCACCTGTAGTTTGCATACACACATATATAGGACAGCATCTCTTATATGCCCCAGGGTCAATAAAATAGTATCCTTATCTAGGGTATCCATCCCCTCAGATAAGGTATCCGTCCATGCCGCTACAGCACTACACACCCAGGCCGACGCAATTGCCGGTCTGAGTAAGGTACCTGAATGTGTATAAATGGACTTCAGGGTAATCTCCTGTTTGCGGTCAGCAGACTCTTTGAGGGTAGCCGTATACTGGGACGGGAGGGCTACCTTCTTGGATAAGCGTGTTAATGCTTTGTCCACCCTAGGGGAGGATTCCCATCGTAACCTATCCATTGATGGGAAAGGATACGCCATAAGAATCCTTTTGGAAATCTGCAGTCTTTTATCTGGAGATTCCCAAGCTTTTTCACATAACTCGTTCAGCTCGTGTGACCCCCTCAAAGGTTACCTCAGGCTTTTTCACCTTGTACATATGTACCCTCTTGTCAGGGACAGGGGGTTCCTCTCTGATGTGCAAAACATCTTTTATTGCCATAATCATATATCGAATGGATTTTGCCAATTTTGGCTGTAACTTTGCATCATCGTAATCGACACTGGAGTCAGAATCTGTGTCTGTATCTGTGTCAACAATCTGGGATAGTGGGCGCTTATGAGACCCTGACAGTCCCTGCAACATAGGATCAGGCATGGGTTGAGACCCTGACTGTCCCAAAGCGTCAGCCTTGTCTAATCTTTTGTGCAATGAGTTTACACTAGCATTTAAAACATTCCACATATCCATCCAATCAGCTGTCGGCGGAGACACCACATTCATTTGCTCCTGCTCCTCTCTAATATAGCCTTCTTCCTCAGACATGTCGACACACGTGTACCGACACACCACACACACAGGGAATGCTTTTTCTGATGATGGCCTAACAGGAGGCTTTAAAATTTTCTTTCTAGTGTCCTTCGTTTGGGAGAAAAATGCAAAGGTACAAGACAGCTTTTCCTTGCCAATATCTCTCTTTTGCAGCTGTTTCTGGGTCCAGCTGCTGCAAGAAATCAGCTTGAATGCTTCAGGGGCTGGGGCATGGCCAACATGAGCCCACACTGATGGGGGGTGGGGGTGTATAAAGCGATTTAGGGGTCATCCAAGCGCAACCCCACAAAGGCCACCATGCCCTGCGTGACCCTTTTCTCTTTTCATATGCAGACGAGGGTTGCAGCCAACTATGCCCACTGCTTGGATGACATCACTATATGCAAATCCATCTGCTGCAGGCCTTCCCCCAGGAATGCTTGCAGTAGTTGTTGCATTTGGTTTGTTGTTTGGGGGTGCTTCAGTATTAGGCAGCCTTCTGCCCTCCCACATTCGTCTGAAAATGTGTTCTCCCTGCAGTTGTTGTTCCCAGATGAGAGTTCCCTTGTGCTTCCTCAGTTGAATCTCCTTAACTTGACAGGGGTGTGCCCGAGCAGCCGCCCTCCACAGCCCTATCCCAACACATACTTATCTTGCATATGAGATCTCTTGATCATGAAGATAGTTCTCACAGGGTGAGGTTCATCCATTACATTTTAAAGTAGGAAGGTACAAATTACATATTCAAATTACATATATGTGCTGGATTCAAATGTTTTCCCCCTTTCCTTTCTCAATTGTGCCCATCAGCAGCTATTCTAATGTTGCTGCCAATGGGTGTGACGCATTCATTTCTTCTGTGGGGTACACTGGACTCCACAAGGATTCACATTGTATATGTACACCAGAGTAGGATCTTGATCTGAGGCACCAACAGGCTCAAAGCTTTTGACTGTTCCCAAGATGCTCAGCGCCCCCTCCTCTATAACCTCGCTTCCATGAACAGGGAGCTCAGTTTGTAGTTGGTGCCTTCAGTAGCAGGCCACTTAACAGGGGGCTGCCTCAGGCAGCCTATTCTTAGCTATTAATTTTGGCATGAAAAGAAGAACTTTTTTTATAAGAATCTACAAGGGCTGCAGCAGGCTAGGTCTAATAGACCTCTTTACTGCAGCTCCATCACTCCCAGTGGCGCAGTATACTCCCGTGCCCCGGTTGCTGGGTCACTGCAGCGGAGGCTCCGGTTTCTTCCTAAGGTCAGTCACACACACACCGCCCTCCGGGATCACGAGGCCGCTGATGGGGGCGGGCCGTGTGCGCACTGGCGTGGACACTGATTACTGGGCAGCCGCTCCACTAGCCACCAGGGACAGTTAAGGAGCACAGCTCTGGGGTTTTTTCTCCTATATTAACCCCATTTTGTACTACCCGCAGTGCATTGTGATAGGTAATGGGGCCTGATTCAGGTTGGATCGCAATCCAACTGCAAAAACTGCTAAGAGCATACGCATCCGCCTGCATTTTCTGCGGCACCCCGCAGATAATGCGATCACCTCTGACTGTGAATCAGTGAAGGGGGGGGGGGGAGGGGGGTCAACAACACTCCATTTCCAAGTCGGAGATGGAGCGGTGCGGGGGCACGGTTTCAAAATGGGGTCGGCAACGGAGAAACAGGAGGCGTGGTCAGAGCAGCTGCATGACATCACATGGGCCGGACTCTGCCAGTGGAGCCCCAGCGTCATGAGGTAGATTTTGTAGAGGCCGGGGAGGACTTCTGTTCCTGGGAACTAGCTGTGTTGTGCAGCTTTATTCCTCTGCCCCTACCTCTGGCAAGAAAGGACGCACCTCGCACTTTCTTGTTTCTTTGTGACCGAAAGGACTGCATTTGATAATGCGGAGCTTTCTTATGCTGTGAGGGAACATAAGGTAAAAAATTTGATTTTCCAACTGTAGCTGTGCGTGTTAATGCTTTGTCCATCCTACGGGAGGATTTCCATCGTAACCTATCCGTTGATGGAAAAGGATACGCCATAAGAATCCTTTTGGAAATCTGCAGTCTTTTATCTGGAGATTCCCAAGCTTTTTCACATAACTCGTTCAGCTCGTGTGACCCCCTCAAAGGTTACCTCAGGCTTCTTTCCCTTGTACATATGTACCCTCTTGTCAGGGACAGGGGGTTCCTCTGTGATGTGCAAAACATCTTTTATTGCCATAATCATATATCGAATGGATTTTGCCAATTTTGCCTGTAACTTTGCATCATCGTAATCGACACTGGAGTCAGAATCCGTGTCGGTATCTGTGTCAACAATCTGGGATAGTGGGCGCTTATGAGACCCTGACAGTCCCTGCAACATAGGATCAGGCATGGGTTGAGTCCCTGACTGTCCCAAAGCTTCAGCCTTGTCTAATCTTTTGTACAATGAGTTTACACTAGCATTTAAAACATTCCACATATCCATCCAATCAGGTGTCAGCGGAGACACCACATTCATTTGCTCCCGCTCCTCTCTAATATAGCCTTCTTCCTCAGACATGTCGACACACGTGTACCGACACACCACACACACAGGGAATACTTTTTCTGAAGACAGTTTCCCCACAAGGCCCTTTGGAGAGACAGAGAGAGAGTATGCCAGCACACTCACCAGCGCTATATAACCCAGGAATAACACAGTAACTTAATGTTTGTCCAGTAGCGCTGCTGTATGTAATTTGCGCCGAATTATGTTCCCCCCCCCTCTCTTTTCAACCCTCTTCTCTACCGTGGTATAAGCAGGGGAGAGTCCGGGGAGCTTCCTCTCAGCGGTGCTGTTGAGAAAAAATGGCGCTGGTGAGTGCTGAGGGAGAAGCCCCGCCCCCTCGGCGGCGGACTTCTGTCCCGCTTAAACTGTAAAATTGGTGGGGGCTCATACATATATACAGTGCCCAGCTGTATTTATGTTATATTTTTGCCAAAAAGAGGTTTATATTGCTGCCCAGGGTGCCCCCCCTGCGCCCTGCACCCTTACAGTGACCGGAGTATGTGAGGTGTATGGGAGCAATGGCGCACAGCTGCAGTGCTGTGCGCTACCTCAGTGAAGATCATGAAGTCCTCTGCCGCCTCTGAAGTCTTCTTTTCTTCTCATACTCACCCGGCTTCTATCTTCCGGCTCTGCGAGGGGGACGGACGGCGAGGGTGAGATCCTGCGTACCAATCCCTTTGGAGCTAATCCCTTTGGAGCTAATGGTGTACAGTAGCTTAAGAAGCAGGACCTTGCAACTCGGAGAGTAGGGCTGCTTCTCTCCCCTCAGTCCCTCGATGCAGGGAGTCTGTTGCCAGCAGTGCTCCCTGAAAATTAAAAACCTAACAAAATACTTTCTGTCAGAAAGCTCAGGAGAGCTCCTGAAAAGCACCCAGTCTCCACTGGGCACAGTATCAAACTGAGGTATGGAGGAGGGGCATAGAGGGAGAAGCCAGTGCACACCCAGAACTAAAGTCTTTCTTAAAGTGCCCATGTCTCCTGCGGAGCCCGTCTATCCCCATGGTCCTTACGGAGTCCCCAGCATCCTCTAGGACGTTAGAGAAAATAGGATTTTAATACCTACCGGTAAATCCTTTTCTCTTAGTCCGTAGAGGATGCTGGGCACCCGTCCCAGTGCGTACTGTGTCTGCAGTTATTAAATGGCCCTTAACTCCAGAACATTTATGTGGAGACAACTTTCCCGACTTGACCATCTTCCTTGGACGTTTTCCCCCTGTGTGACTGCTCCCCAGCCTCGGAGGGTTGCATCCATGGTCCCTAGGATCCAGTCCTGGATCCCGAACCTTCGCCCCTCTAGGAGGTGAGAACTGAGTGTGCAGCCACCAATGGAGTGAGATTCTGGTCTTGGAAGACAGGATTATCCTCCGGTGCGTGTGTAGGTGGGATCCGGACCACTTGTCCAACAGGTCCCACTGGAACACTCTGGCATGGAACCTGCCAAACTGAATGGGCTCGTAGGCCGCAACCATCTTCCCCAGCAACCAAATGCATTGATGGATTAACACTCTTGCTGGTTTCAGAATTTGTTTGACCAGACTCTGGATCTCCAGAGCCTTTCCACTGGAAGAAAACCTCTTCTGTGTCCAGTATCACTCCCAAAAACAACAACCGCGTCATTGGGACCAACTGCGATTTTGGCAAGTTTAGGAGCCAACCATGTTGTTGAAGAACTGTCAGGGAGAGTGCAATGTTTTGCACTAACTGGTCCCTGGATCTCGCCTTTATCAAGAGATCATCCAAGTACGGGATAATTGTTACTCCTTGCTTGCGATCACCCTGGTGAAAATCCTCAGAGCCGTGGACAGACCAAACGGCAATGTCTGAAATTGGTAATGACAATACTGAATTGCAAACCTCAGGTAGCTTGATGCAGAGGCTAAATGGGAACATGTAAGTAGGCATCCTTTATGTCTACTAAAACCATGAAATCTCCTTCCTCCGGACTGGAGATCACTGCACTGAGAGATTCCATCTTGAAATTGAATTTCCTTAGGTAGAAATTGAGGGATTTCAGATTTCAGATTGGTCTGACTGAGCCGTCCGGCTTAGGGACCACGAAGAGGCTTGAATAAAAACCTTCTCCCTGCTGACTAAGGCCGATTTGAACAATCGTTGAGGGGGAACATCTTGAAACCCCAGTTTGTACCCTTGGGACACTATTTGTAAAACACACGAGTCCATGTCCGAATGAATCCAGAACTGACTGAAGAGTTTTAGACGTGCCCCCACTGGTGCGGGCTCCTGCAAGAGAGCCCCAGCGTCATGCAGTGGATTTGGCAGAAGCAGAGGATGATCTCTGCTCCTGCGATCTTGAAGAGGTTGCAGACCTCTTCTCTCTTCTCCCTCCTCTACCTGCAAAGAAAGGGGAATCTTAACTTCTTGCATATCTATTGGGCCGAAATGACTGCATCAGATAATGATGCGTCTTCATCCGTTGGGAGGGAACATAGGGCAAGAAGGTTGACTTACCTGCGGGAGCTGCCGAGATCAAATTAACTAGGCAGTCACCAAACAAGGCTTCACCTTCATAGGGAAGAGACTCCCTTTCTTCTTGGAGTCAGCATCAGCATTCTCCTGGTGAATCCACAATGCCCTCCTATCCGAGACTGCCATGAAATTGGCCCGTGAACTCAAGAGTCCTATATCCCTTGCAGTCTCACGTAAGTATGCTGCAGTGTCCTTGATATGATACAACGTAAGGAGTATCCCATCTCTCCAGGGTATCTATATCGGATGACAAGGTATTCGACCAATTCTTGAATACTACTACTCACCCATGCACATGTAATGGCAGGTCTAAGTAATGTACCCGTGGTTACATAACTAGAAATAATGTAGCTTCCTGCATACGATCCGCTGGATTTGTTAGAGGGCCCCGTGCAGAACAGGGGGTGACTCCCACTTTATTCTGTCCGCGGCGGGAAATGAATAAACAACCAGAATCCTTTTGGGGATTTGAAACCATCTTGTCGAGCTGGCCCAGACTTTCTCAAACAGAGATGGAGGAACGTTACATCAGCTTTCATTATATATCTATATATACATACATATAGACCCCTTTGTCAGTAACAGCAGGGTCTTCAGTGATTTTAATATGTCCTTAATATCCACAATCATGTACTGAATGCTCCTTGCCAATATTGGATCTAATCAGGAAACATTATGGTCGACATAGGAATCAGTATCCGTGTCAGTATCAGTGTGTAGTAACTGGGCAAAATAACATTTTTGCGACCCCGCGGGGCCTGAGGGAAAAGAAACATAGCCATGAACATCACATCTATTCTCTACGTCTGTGTCTGGGACACAGATTTATCCAACCTTACTCTGATATTACTGAAACATTTACCCAGTCAGTTATTGGTGGTGCCAACAGGGCCACCATCATATGTCTGCATTCCTAATATAGTTTCCTCTTGGGAAAAACATTCAGCCACTGACATGTTGACACACATGTACCAAGTACCCACAGACACACCGGCTTATGGGGGACAGACCGTCAGTAAATCTGTCAGAGGGACACAGCACGAGTGGAGAGGCCGCAGCAGAAATGTCTGCACTGGTGTCAGTAGGTGACTGAGGCAGGGATGACTGGGAGATAGTGGGTGACTGAAGCATGTATGAGTGGGAGATAGTGGGTGACTGAGGCCGGGGTGACTGGGAGATAGTGAGTGACAGGGAGATAGTGGGTTACTGAGGGAGGCGTGATAGGAAGGGGTTGGGTAAGTATGGGAAGAAAGTGGGTGACAGGGATAATAAATGACTAAGGCAGGGGTGATAGGGAGATAGTGGATGACTGTGGCAGGGGTGACAGGGACAGTAAGAGACTGAGGCAGGGGTGACAGGGATAGTGGCTGACTGAGGCAGGGGTGACTGGGAGATAGTGGGTGACTGAGGCAGGGTTGACAGGGATAGTGGGTGACTGAAGCAGGGGTGATAGGGTGACAGTGGGTGACTCAAGCAGGGGTGACTGGTATAGTGGGTGACTGAGGCAGGGATCGCAGGTATAGTGGTTGACTGAGGCAGCGGTGACTGGGAGATAGTGGGTAACTGAGGCAGGGGTGACAGGGAAAGTGTGTGACTCAGGCAGGGGTGATAGGGAGATAGTGGGCAGCATATCTCTGCGTCACTGCAGCAGCACATTCCTGCTTCAATGACAGCAGCACATCCCTGCCTCACTTATAGCAGCACATCCCTGCCTCGCTGACAGCAGCACATCCCTGCCTCGCTGACAGCAGCACATCCCTGCCTCGCTGACAGCAGCACATCCCTGCTTCGCTGACAGCAGCACATCCCTGCTTCGCTGACAGCAGCACATCCCTGCCTCGCTGACAGCAGCACATCCCTGCCTCGCTGACAGCAGCACAGCACTGCTTCGCTGACAGCAGCACATCACTGCTTCACTACCAGCAGCACATCCCTGCCTCACTGGCAGCAGCACATCCCTGCCTTACTGACAGCTGTATATAGGGCCTAATTCAGACCTGATCCCTGCTGTGCATATTCACACAACAGGAGATCAGGTCTGAAGTGCGTGTGTGCTGGTGCCGCAGTGCACCGGCACATGCCAGAGATGCGATCAGCATCTCTGCCCAGTGAGCGCCTCTGCCTGATTGACAGGCAGAGGCGGTCACTGGGCAGGAGGAGTCGGGCCAGCGGCGTTGTGCCGCCATTTTGGGGGCACAGTCAGGACAACGCAGACATGACCGGACCGTATGGGGGCGGGCCGTGACGGCTGCGTGACCCGGACAGCAACGGGCCTTATTTACTAAAATCTCAGATAAATTTTATGGCATTTATGTGCAGTCTAGTTTGCACAGTTGATAGAGTGTTGATCTTGCACTATCAATGTAAGCCTCACATAGGTTTGATACACATGTAAGTTTGTTTTTATTTTACTACATTGTGGTTTGTGGCTCTATACCATGTAATGCATGTCTTTTAACAGTAGTCAAGTCTTCCAATGTGCTTGTTAGTGAAACCCAATAGATAGCTTTATTTTATTTTGTTTCTTCAAATATTGAATGCATATGTCTTATAACTTTTTTTTTTAAATATATATACATTTTTATTATAAGATTTTCAATGACACAAGTACATACAAGTTGCAGATTATGGATTGTGAAGGACAAATCAACCATATAAACAATTTAAGCAATTTAAATTACATGCAGGTAGTAGAATATCAAACTCCTTGGATGAGAGTTGGTCGTAATAAACTAGGATAGAAAAGAATAAAGTAGAAAATAAGATTTTAAACCTACCGGTAAATCTTTTTCTCGTAGTCCGTAGAGGATGCTGGGGACTCCGTAAGGACCATGGGGATAGACAGGCTCCACAGGAGACACGGGCACTTTAAGAAAGACTTTAGTTCTGGGTGTGCACTGGCTCCTCCCTCTATGCCACAGTTAGAGAAACTGTGCCCAGAGGAGACGGACAGTATGAGGAAAGGATTTTGTTAATCCAGGGCAAGATTCATACCAGCCACACCAATCACACCATATAACTTGTGATAAACTACCCAGTTATCAGTATGAAAAAACAACATAGCATCAGTGCAGGACCGATGCAACTATAACATAACCCTTATTGAAGCAATAACTATATACAAGTATTGCAGAAGTAGTCCGCACTTGGGATGGGCGCCCAGCATCCTCTACGGACTACGAGAAAAAGATTTACCGGTAGGTTTAAAATCTTATTTTCTCTAACGTCCTAGAGGATGCTGGGGACTCCGTAAGGACCATGGGGATTATACCAATGCTCCAAAACGGGCGGGAGAGTGCGGATGACTCTGCAGCACCGATTGAGCAAACATGAGTTCCTCCTCAGCCAGGGTATCAAACTTATAGTATTTTGCAAAGGTGTTTGAACCCGACCAAGTAGCAGCTTGACAAAGCTGTAGTGCCGAGACCCCTCGGGCAGCCGCCCAAGAAGAGCCCACTTTCCTCGTGGAATGGGCCTTGACCGATTTCAGTAACTGCAATCCAGCCATAGAATGCGCTTGCTGAATCGTGTTACAAATCCGGCGAGCAATAGCCTGTTTTGAAGCAGGGGCACCAATCTTGTTGGTTGCATACAGGACAAACAGCGCTTCAGTTTTCCTGACTCTAGCCGTCCTGGCCATGTAAATTTTCAAAGCCCTGACCACATCAAGTAACTCGGAATCCTCCAAGTCACGCGTAGCCACAGGCACCACAATAGGTTGGTTCATATGAAAAGATGAGACCACTTTTGGTAGGAATTGAGGACGGGTCCGCAATTCCGCTCTATCCACATGGAATACCAAATATGGGCTTTTATGTGACAAAGCCGCTAATTCCGACACTCGCCTAGCCGAAGCCAAGGCTAATAACATGACCACCTTCCATGTGAGATATTTTAACTCCACTGTTTTAAGTGGTTCAAACCAGTGTGATTTTAGAAAACTTAACACCACGTTAAGGTCCCAAGGTGCCACCGGAGGCACAAAAGGAGGCTGAATATGCAGCACTCCTTTTACAAAAGTCTGAACTTCTGGAAGAGAAGCCAATTCTTTTTGAAAGAAAATGGATAAGGCCGAAATCTGGACCTTAATAGAGCCTAATTTTAGGCCCAAATTCACTCCAGTTTGTAGGAAGTGAAGGAAACGGCCCAGATGGAATTCTTCCGTAGGAGCATTCCTGGCCTCACACCAAGAAACATAATTTCGCCATATACGGTGTAATGTTTTAACGTTACATCCTTCCTAGCCTTTATCAGCGTAGGGATGACCTCAACCGGAATGCTAGGATCCGGCATTCAACCGCCATGCCGTCAAACGCAGCCGCGGTAAGTCTTGGAACAGACAGGGCCCCTGATGCAACAGGTCCTGTCTTAGAGGGAGAGGCCACAGATCTTCTGTGAGCATTTCCTGCAGATCCGGATACCAGATGGCCAATACTCCGGATACTCCGTGGCCAATCTGGAACAATGAGGATTGTTCTCACTCCTCTTTGTCTTATTATCCTCAACACCTTGGGTATGAGAGGAAGAGGAGGAAATACATAGACCGACCGGAACACCCACGGTGTCACTAGGGCGTCTACAGCTACTGCCTGAGGGTCTCTTGACCTTGCGCAATACCTCTGTAGCTTTTTATTGAGCCGGGACAACATCATGTCTATCTGTGGCAGTTCCCACTGACTTGTAATCTGTGCAAAGACTTCCTGATGAAGTCCCCACTCTCCCGGATGTAGGTCGTGTCTGCTGAGGAAGTCTGCTTCCCAGTTGTCCACTCCCGGAATGAACACTGCTGACAGTGCGCTTGCGTGATTCTCCACCCAGCGAAGAATTCTGGTGGCTTGTGCCATCGCCACTCTGCTCCTTGTGCCGCCTTGGCGGTTTACATGAGCCACTGCGGTGACGTTGTCTGACTGGATCAGAACCGGTTGGTCGCAAAGTAAGGTCTCCGCTTGACGTAGGGCATTGTATATGGCCCTTAGATCCAGGATGTTGATGTGAAGACAAGTCTCTTGACTTGACCAAATACCTTGGAAATTTCTTCCCTGTGTGACTGCTCCCCAACCTTGGAGGCTTGCGTCTGTGGTCACCAGGATCCAGCCCTGAATGCTGAATCTGCGTCCCTCGAGAAGGTGAGCACTCTGCAGCCACCACAGGAGTGATACCCTGACCCTGGGGGACAGGGTGATCAACCAATGCATCTGTAAATGTGACCCGGACCACTTGTCCAGTAGGTCCCATTGGAAAGTCAGCAAAAAGAAAAAGAGAAAAGGACTGTATTTGTCGATGCACAGGAAGAAGGGTGACCTGATTATCACAATCTTCTGGAGAATTATTAAAATTTAACTTTTATTAGTGTCAAATTAAAATAGTGTGATGATAACTGACAACAAACTACGAGTATAGACGAAACATAAAGGTTAAAATCAAGACGTATACAACATATACCACAAGTGCAATGAAATAATAAGTGTGATTAAAGATTAAAATATGTGTCCGCGTGTCTGTTCTTATATCCAATTATATAATATTGCTCACAATATTTACTCAGTCTGATAATAGTTGTCAGCAATTGGTCTTCATATGTTCACATGACCATTTGTCAGTATTTATAATATCTGGAGTATTATAATATCTCACACTATTTTAATTTGACACTAATAAAAGTTAAATTTTAATAATTCTCCAGAAGATTGTGATAATCAGGTCACCCTTCTTCCTGTGCATCGACAAATACAGTCCTTTTCTCTTTTTCTTTTTGCTGACTAACCTTAGCTGTAGTCGATAGCACCCCCACAAATAATTGTGAATACTTGAATGCAATAGGGGTTATTTTGGAGCTGTATATAGTTCCAAATCTGATATAATACAATTGTGTGTGTGCAGATACAATCCCACCCCCCATTGGAAAGTCCTCGCATGGATCCTGCCGAATGGAATGGCCTTGTATGATGCCACCATCTTTCCCAGGACTCGAGTGCAGTGATGCACTGACACCTGTTTTGGTTTCAATAGGTTCCTGACAAGAGTCATGTGTTCCTGGGCCTTTTCTATCAGGAGATAAACCCTCTTCTCGTCCGTGTCCAGAATCATGCCCAAGAAAGACAGACGAGTAGTAGGAATCAACTGCGACTTCGGGATATTGAGAATCCAGCCGTGTTGCTGTAACACTTTCAGTGAAAGTGATACGCTGTTCAGCAACTGCTCTCTTGATCTCGCTTTTATGAGATCGCCCAAGTACGGGATAATTGTGACACCTTGCTTGCACAGGAGCACCATCATTTCCGTCATTACCTTGGTGAAAATTCTCAGGGCCATGGAGAGACCAAACAGCAACGTCTGAAATTGGCAATGACAGTCCTGTACCGCAAATCTGAGGTACGCCTGATGAGGTGGATAAATGGGGACATGAAGGTATGCATCCTGTACACAAATGCGGACAACAGGTGTCAAGCCGTGTGTTGCCTTTGTCAAGCTGTAATAAGTAGGGATAAGGACGTTAACCACCTCGGAACATCCTCCCTTATACGTCACCTGCAGCGCATTAATCATAAGTCAGTGACAAGTTCAAAAACTTTGGATGACAGCGGAAGCAGTCCACTGACCACCTTCCTCTTGTAACCAAGCTCCTGCAAACCACACCACCAACTCCCTCAGTGTCAATTTCCTCCTTAGACAGGAGAGCCAATAGTCCTGCAGGCCATGTCACTGGCAAGTCTGACGAGTCCTCTCCTGCCTGGGATTCCTCCGATGCATCCTTGAGTGTAACGCCTACTGCTGCTGGCGCTGCTGTTGTTGCTGCTGGGAGTCGATCGTCATCCCAGAGGGGAAGTCGGAAGACCACTTGTACTACTTCCAGTAAGCAATTGACTGTCCAACAGTCCTTTGCGAGGAAGATGAAATATCACAGCAGTCATCCTGCTGCAAAGCGGATAACTCAGGTCTGGGTGGTGAGAAACGTGGTTCCGGTATCCATCGTTAATTTAGAGGCAACTAGAGACTTGATTGAGGTACTGTGTCCCCGGTACCAAATACCCTCTAGGTTCCATTTCTCTAGGCAGGCGATACCGAAAATGTACACAGACCTCAGAAAAAGAGTCACCAGTGTCCTAAAAAATGCAGTTGTACCCAATGTCCACTTGTCTGTGGTTAAGTGGAGCAGGGCAGACTCAGGACTATATGACTGTGACAGCCCACTGGGTAGATGTATTGCCTCCCGCAGCAAGAACAGCAGCGGCGGCACCAGTAGCAGCATCTCGCAATTGCCAACTCGTTCCTAGGCAGGCTACGCTTTGTATCACCGCTTTCCATAAGAGGCACACAGCTGACAACCTCTTACGGAAACTGAGGAACATCATCGCAAAATGGCTTACCCCAATTGAACTCTCCTGGGGATTTGTGACATCGGACAACGCCACCAATATTGTGCGTGCATTACATCTGGGCAAATTCCAGCACGTCCCATGTTTTGCACATACATTGAACTTTGTGGTGCAGAATTATTTAAAAAACGACAGGGGCGTGCAAGAGATGCTGTCGGTGGCCCGAAGAATTGCGGGCCACTTTCTGCATTCAGCCACCGCATGCCGAAGACTGGAGCACCACCAAACATTCCTGAACCTGCCCTGCCATCATCTGAAGCAAGAGGTGGTAACGAGGTGGAATTCAACCCTCTATATGCTTCAGAGGATGGAGGAGCAGCAAAAGGCCATTCAAGCCTATACATCTGCCCACGATATAGGCAAAGGAGGGGGAATGCACCTGACTCAAGCGCAGTGGAGAATGATTTCAACGTTGTGCAAGGTTCTGCAACCCTTTGAACTTGCCACACGTGAAGTCAGTTCAGACACTGCCAGCCCTAGTCAGGTCATTCCCCTCATCAGGCTTTTGCAGAAGAAGCTGGAGACATTGAAGGAGGAGCTAAAACAGAGCGATTCCACTAGGCATGTGGAACTTGTGGATGGAGCCCTTAATTCGCTTAACCAGGATTCAATCTGTTGAAATCAGAGCACTACATTTTGGCCACCGTGCTCGATCCTAGATTTAAAACCTACATTGTATCTCTCTTTCCGGCAGACACAAGTCTGCAGAGGTTCAAAGACCTGCTGGTGAGAAAATTGTCAAGTCAAGCGGAACGTGACCCGTCAACAGCTCCTCCTTCACATTCTCCCGCAACTGGGGGTGCGAGGAAAAGGCTAAGAATTCCGAGCCCACCCGCCTGCAATAAGCAATCCAACTGCAAAAATTGCTAAGAGCATACGCATGCGCCTGCATTTTCTGTGGCACCCCGCAGATAATGCGATCGCCTCTGACTTTCAATCGGTGCGGGGGGGGGGGGTCAGCAACACTCCATTTCAAAGTCGGAGATGGAGCGGTGCGGGGGCAGGGCTTCAACGGAGAAACAGGAGGCGTGGTCAGAGCGGCTGCATGACATCACATGCAGCCGCTGCGATCACAAAAATGGTGGCGGCTTCCTGCGCACACGTACAGTCTGCACCAACAGGAGGCTAAACCATTTTTTATGATCACGCTGAACTGCACTGAGACTGCAATTTCAGCGTGGTCAAGAAGGGAGGCGGCATACTGGGTGGCCATGCCCTGTGATGGGTGGCCCCAGCATGCGAACCAAAGGATTGCAAATTCTGTTACTTAGCAGAATGTGCAATCCTTACTGAATTAGGCCCATTGATTACAAAATTATAAACAATATTTGAAGTTTTTCTTCAGGGACTAACACAAAAGATGCTTGGGGCTACTAACACATGGGTAAGCCACGTAAAGCTTCCCATGGGTCAGTGGCATCACAACGGGGTTGCGGCACACACCCGAGTGTCACCCGCCAAGGGGGGTGACACCAAAGTGCCGGCTCTTCTTCAGTGACAGAATATGGGTGTTTCACTGTGACATTACGTGCAACACCCAGTTTCTGTCACTGTGCAGGAGCCAGCACTACTCACACACTAGTCCCCGGGTGCAGCCCCCAACCCCCGGGATACCCGCAGCAACAAAATGGTGATTCAGGCCACGCCCCTACCTATGAGACCATGCCTCCTTTTTACCATTGCCCTGCTTATCTGCGCGCACTGCATTACAATCTCCCTCGCCGCCTCTCTGGGTGTCACCAGTGATAGTGACACCTCTGCCATGCTTGTAGCAGCTGGTCCTAAGATCTACGCCTCCAGCCCTGAGTGTTTTCCCTTGTGACGTGTTGATCATCATAGCGAAGCAGATGCTTACAGAAAACTGCTGGTGCTTAGATTGAAAAGAAAAACATTGACGAACCCATCATTTCAGCGACAGGGTCTGCCACACGACTGACTGAAATGACTGGTTGGTTTGGGCCCCCACCAAAAAAGAATCAATCAATCTCTCCTTGCACAAACTGGCTCTACAGAGGCAAGATGTCCTCCCTTGTGCTGCCTCAGTTGAATCTCCTTTACTTGACAGAGATGTGCCTGAGCAGCGGCCCTCCCCAGCCCTATCCCAAATCATACTTATTTTGCATAGGAGATACCATGGTCATGAAGATTGTTCTCCCAGGGTGAGGTTCATTCATTGCATTCTGGGTATGCTGACCCCTGTGATTTCCCCAAATGTGGGAAACTCAATTGCATTATTTGTGGTAGTGGGGGACAGTGTTTGTGCTTTCTTCTGGTCAACTCTGGTAAAAATCAGATTTCTTTGTCTCAGATCTTCCTCTAGCCTTGTTCCTCTTTCGAGAGTTCCCTTGTGCTGCCTCAGTTGGATCTCCTTCACTTGACAGGGGGGTACCCGAGCAGCGACCCTCCCCAGCTCTAGCCCAACTCCTACTTACCTGCCAGGTGAGATACTATGATCATGTAGGTGCTTCTCCCAGGGCAAGGCTCACCCATTGCACTCTGGGTGTGCTGCCCCTGTGATTTCCCCAAATGTTGGAAACTTGACTGCATAATTTGTGTTTCCCCTGGTCGGCTCTCGTATAATTCAGATCTCTTTGTCTCAGGTCTCTCTCCAGCCTAGTTTGCTGTCTGTTTCCACTTCTCTTTTCTTGAGCCGCTCCCTTCTATGCCCTTGCGCACTATCCTAACTTCTCCCGTCTGCTTACTTTGTGCCTTCCAACACACAATGCAAACTTCAGGTAGTGCTGCAGGGCCCTCACCCTTTTAACTGCCTCACAGAGCAGCTCTGGAGCTGTTACAGTGCCCAGCTGCTGCAGAGAAATCAGCTTGAATGCTTCAGGGGCTGGGGCATTGCCAACATGAGCCCCACACCGAAGGAGGGTGGGGGTGTTTAATGCGAACTAAGGGTCATCCAAGCGCTGCAAAAGGCCGCCATGCCCTGCATACCCCTTTTCTCTTTTCATATGCAGATGAGGGTTCCAGCCAACTTTGGCCCACTGCTTGGATGACATCACCATATGCAAATCCATCTGCTGTAGGCCTTCCCCCAGGAATGCTTGCACTAGTTGTTGCATTTGGTTTGTTGTTTGGGGGTGCTTCAGTATTAGGCAGCCTTCTGCCCTCCCATGTTCATCTGAAAATATGTGTTCTCCCTGCAGTTGTTGTCCCCAGATGAGAGTTCCCTTGTGCTGCCTCAGTTGAATCTCCTTTACTTGACAGAGATGTGCCTGAGCAGCGGCCCTCCCCAGCCCTATCTCAAATCATACTTATTTTGCATAGGAGATACCATGGTCAAGAAGATTGTTCTCCCAGGGTGAGGGTCATTCATTGCATTCTGGGTATGCTGACCCCTGTGATTTCCCCAAATGTGGGAAACTTGGCTGCATTATTTGTAGTAGTGGGGGACTGTGTTTGTGCTTTCCTCTGGTCAGCTCTGGTAAAAGTCAGATTTTTTTGTCTCATTTCTTCCTCTAGCCTTATTCTTCTTTTGAGAGTTCCCTTGTGCTGCCTCAGTTGGATCTCCTTCACTTGACAGAAGGGTGCTTGAGCAGCGACCCTCCCCAGCTATAGCCCAACTCCTACTTACCTGCCAGGTTAGATACTATGATCATGAAGCTGCTTCTCCCAGGGCAAGGCTCACCCATTGCACTCTGGGTGTGCTGCTCCTGCGATTTCCCCAAATGTGGGACACTTGACTGCATAATTTGTGTTTCCCCTGGTCGGCTCTCGTATAATTCAGATCTCTTTGTCTCAGGTCTCTCTCCAGCCTAGTTTGCTGTCTGTTTCCACTTCTCTTTTCTTGAGCCGCTCCCTTCTATGCCCTTGCGCACTATCCTGACTTCTCCCGTCTGCTTACTTTGTGCCTTCCAATGCACAATGCGAACTACAGGTAGTGCTGCAGGACCCACACCCTTTTACTTGCCTTACAGAGCAGCTCTGGAGCTGTTACAGTGCCCAGCTGCTGCAAGAAATCAGCTTGAATGCTTCAGGGGCTGGGGCATTGCCAACATGAGCCCCACACCGAAGGAGGGTGGGGGTGTTTAATGCGAACTAAGGGTCATCCAAGCGCCACAAAAGGCCGCCATGCCCTGCATACCCCTTTTCTCTTTTCATATGCAGATGAGGGTTCCAGCCAACTTTGGCCCACTGCTTGGATGACATCACTGTATGCAAATCCGTCTTCTGCAGACCTTCCCCCAGGAATGCTTGTACTAGTTGTTGCATTTGGTTTGTTGTTTGGGGGTGCTTCAGTATTAGGCAGCCTTCTGCCCTCCCATGTTCATTTGAAAATATGTGTTCTCCCTGCAGTTGTTGTCCCCAGATGAGAGTTCCCTTGTGCTGCCTCAGTTGAATCTCCTTTACTTGACAGAGATATGCCTGAGCAGCGGCCCTCCCCAGCCCTATCCCAAATCATACTTATTTTGCATAGGAGTTACCATGGTCATGAAGATTGTTCTCCCAGGGTGAGGTTCATTCATTGCATTCTGGGTATGCTGACCCCTGTGATTTCCCCAAATGTGGGAAACTCGACTGCATTATTTGTGGTAGTGGGGGACTGTGTTTGTGCTTTCCTCTGGTCAGCTCTGGTAAAAGTCAGATTTCTTTGTCTCAGATCTTCCTCTAGCCTTGTTCTTCTTTCGAGAGTTCCCTTGTGCTGCCTCAGTTGGATCTCCTTCACTTGACAGGGGGGTGCCCGAGCAGCGACCCTCCCCAGCTCTAGCCCAACTCCTACTTACCTGCCAGGTGAGATACTATGATCAGGAAGGTGCTTCTCCCAGGGCAAGGCTCACCCATTGCACTCTGGGTGTGCTGCTCCTGCGATTTCCCCAAATGTGGGACACTTGACTGCATAATTTGTGTTTCCTCTGGTCGGCTCTCGTATAATTCAGATCTCTTTGTCTCAGGTCTCTCTCCAGCCTAGTTTGCTGTCTGTTTCCACTTCTCTTTTCTTGAGCCGCTCCCTTCTATGCCCTTGCGCACTATCCTGACTTCTCCCGTCTGCTTACTTTGTGCCTTCCAACGCACAATGCGAACTACAGGTAGTGCTGCAGGGCCCACACCCTTTTAGTTGCCTTACAGAGCAGCTCTGGAGCTGTTACAGTGCCCAGCTGCTGCAAGAAATCAGCTGGAATGCTTCAGGGGCTGGGGCATTGCCAACATGAGCCCCACACCGAAGGAGGGTGGGGGTGTTTAATGCGAACTAAGGGTCATCCAAGCGCAGCAAAAGGCCGCCATGCCCTGCATACCCCTTTTCTCTTTTCATATGCAGATGAGGGTTCCAGCCAACTTTGGCCCACTGCTTGGATGACATCACTGTATGCAAATCCGTCTTCTGCAGACCTTCCCCCAGGAATGCTTGTACTAGTTGTTGCATTTGGTTTGTTGTTTGGGGGTGCTTCAGTATTAGGCAGCCTTCTGCCCTCCCATGTTCATTTGAAAATATGTGTTCTCCCTGCAGTTGTTGTCCCCAGATGAGAGTTCCCTTGTGCTGCCTCAGTTGAATCTTCTTTACTTGACAGATATATGCCTGAGGAGCGGCCCTCCCCAGCCCTATCCCAAATCATACTTATTTTGCATAGGAGATACCATGGTCATGAAGATTGTTCTCCCAGGGTGAGGTTCATTCATTGCATTCTGGGTATGCTGACCCCTGTGATTTCCCCAAATGTGGGAAACTCGACTGCATTATTTGTGATAGTGGGGGACTGTGTTTGTGCTTTCCTCTGGTCAGCTCTGGTAAAAGTCAGATTTCTTTGTCTCAGATCTTCCTCTAGCCTTGTTCTTCTTTCGAGAGTTCCCTTGTGCTGCCTCAGTTGGATCTCCTTCACTTGACTGGGGGGTGCCCGAGCAGCGACCCTCCCCAGCTCTAGCCCAACTCCTACTTACCTGCCAGGTGAGATACTATGATCAGGAAGTTGCTACTCCCAGTGCAAGGCTCACCCATTGCACTCTGGGTGTGCTGCTCCTGCGATTTCCCCAAATGTGGGAAACTTGACTGCATAATTTGTGTTTCCCCTGGTCGGCTCTCGTATAATTCAGATCTCTTTGTCTCAGGTCTCTCTCCAGCCTAGTTTGCTGTCTGTTTCCACTTCTCTTTTCTTGAGCCGCTCCCTTCTATGCCCTTGCGCACTATCCTGACTTCTCCCGTCTGCTTACTTTGTGCTTTCCAATGCACAATGCAAACTACAGGTAGTGCTGCAGGGCCCACACCCTTTTACTTGCCTTACAGAGCAGCTCTGGGGATGTTACAGTGCCCAGCTGCTGCAAGAAATCAGCTTGAATGCTTCAGGGGCTGGGGCATAGCCAACATGAGCCCCACACCGAAGGAGGGTGGAGGTGTTTAATGCGAACTAGGGGTCATCCAAGCGCCGCAAAAGGCCGCCATGCCCTGCACGCACCTTTTCTCTTTTCATATGCAGACGAGGGTTGAAGCCAACTTTGACCCACTGCTTGGATGGCATTACCATATGCAAATCAATCTGCTGCAGGCCTTCCCCCAGGAATGCTTGCACTAGTTGTTGCATTTGGTTTGTTGTTTGGGGGTGCTTCAGTATTAGGCAGCCTTCTGCCCTCCCATGTTCATCTGAAAATATGTGTTCTCCCTGCAGTTGTTGTCCCCAGATGAGAGTTCCCTTGTGCTGCCTCAGTTGAATCTCCTTTACTTGACAGAGATGTGCCTGAGCAGCGGACCTCCCTAGCCCTATCTCAAATCATACTTATTTTGCATAGGAGATACCATGGTCAAGAAGATTGTTCCCCCAGGGTGAGGGTCATTCATTGCATTCTGGGTATGCTGACCCCTGTGATTTCCCCAAATGTGGGAAACTTGACTGCATTATTTGTAGTAGTGGGGGACTGTGTTTGTGCTTTCCTCTGGTCAGCTCTGGTAAAAGTCAGATTTCTTTGTCTCATTTCTTCCTCTAGCCTTATTCTTCTTTTGAGAGTTCCCTTGTGCTGCCTCAGTTGGATCTCCTTCACTTGACAGAGGGGTGCTTGAGCAGCGACCCTCCCCAGCTATAGCCCAACTCCTACTTACCTGCCAGGTGAGATACTATGATCATGAAGGTGCTTCTCCCAGGGCAAGGCTCACCCATTGCACTCTGGGTGTGCTGCTCCTGCGATTTCCCCAAATGTGGGACACTTGACTGCATAATTTGTGTTTCCCCTGGTCGGCTCTCGTATAATTCAGATCTCTTTGTCTCAGGTCTCTCTCCAGCCTAGTTTGCTGTCTGTTTCCACTTCTCTTTTCTTGAGCCGCTCCCTTCTATGCCCTTGCGCACTATCCTGACTTCTCCCGTCTGCTTACTTTGTGCCTTCCAATGCACAATGCGAACTACAGGTAGTGCTGCAGGACCCACACCCTTTAACTTGCCTTACAGAGCAGCTATGGAGCTGTTACAGTGCCCAGATGCTGCAAGAAATCAGCTTGAATGCTTCAGGGGCTGGGGCATTGCCAACATGAGCCCCACACCGAAGGAGGGTGGGGGTGTTTAATGCGAACTAAGGGTCATCCAAGCGCCGCAAAAGGCCGCCATGCCCTGCATACCCCTTTTCTCTTTTCATATGCAGATGAGGGTTCCAGCCAACTTTGGCCCACTGCTTGGATGACATCACTGTATGCAAATCCGTCTTCTGCAGACCTTCCCCCAGGAATGCTTGTACTAGTTGTTGCATTTGGTTTGTTGTTTGGGGGTGCTTCAGTATTAGGCAGCCTTCTGCCCTCCCATGTTCATTTGAAAATATGTGTTCTCCCTGCAGTTGTTGTCCCCAGATGAGAGTTCCCTTGTGTTGCCTCAGTTGAATCTCCTTTACTTGACAGAGATGTGCCTGAGCAGCGGCCCTCCCCAGCCCTATCCCAAATCATACTTATTTTGCATAGGAGATACCATGGTCATGAAAATTGTTCTCCCAGGGTGAGGTTCATTCATTGCATTCTGGGTATGCTGACCCCTGTGATTTCCCCAAATGTGGGAAACTCGACTGCATTATTTGTGGTAGTGGGGGACTGTGTTTGTGCTTTCCTCTGGTCAGCTCTGGTAAAAGTCAGATTTCTTTGTCTCAGATCTTCCTCTAGCCTTGTTCTTCTTTCGAGAGTTCCCTTGTGCTGCCTCAGTTGGATCTCCTTCACTTGACAGGGGGGTGCCCGAGCAGCGACCCTCCCCAGCTCTAGCCCAACTCCTACTTACCTGCCAGGTGAGATACTATGATCATGAAGGTGCTTCTCCCAGGGCAAGGCTCACCCATTGCACTCTGGGTGTGCTGCCCCTGTGATTTCCCCAAATGTGGGAAACTTGACTGCATAATTTGTGTTTCCACTGGTCGGCTTTCATATAATTCAGATCTCTTTGTCTAAGGTCTCTCTCCAGCCTAGTTTGCTGTCTGTTTCCACTTCTTTTTTTTTGAGCCCCTCCCTTCTATACCCTTGTGCACTATCCTGACTTCTCCTGTCTGCTTACTTTGTGCCTTCCAATGCACAATGCAAACTACAGGTAGTGCTGCATGGCCCACAACCTGTTACTTGCCTTACAGAGCAGCTCTGGAGCTGTTACAGTGCCAAGCTGCTGCAAGAAATCAGCTTGAATGCTGGGGCATTGCCAACATGAGCCCCACACCGAAGGAGGGTGGGGGTGTTTAATGCGAACTAAGGGTCATCCAAGCGCCGCAAAAGGCCGCCATGCCCTGCATACCCCTTTTCTCTTTTCATATGCAGATGAGGGTTCCAGCCAACTTTGGCCCACTGCTTGGATGACATCACTGTATGCAAATCCGTCTTCTGCAGACCTTCCCCCAGGAATGCTTGTACTAGTTGTTGCATTTGGTTTGTTGTTTGGGGGTGCTTCAGTATTAGGCAGCCTTCTGCCCTCCCATGTTCATTTGAAAATATGTATTCTCCCTGCAGTTGTTGTCCCCAGATGAGAGTTCCCTTGTGCTGCCTCAGTTGAATCTCCTTTACTTGACAGAGATATGCCTGAGCAGCGGCCCTCCCCAGCCCTATCCCAAATCATACTTATTTTGCATAGGAGATACCATGGTCATGAAGATTGTTCTCCCAGGGTGAGGTTCATTCATTGCATTCTGGGTATGCTGACCCCTGTGATTTCCCCAAATGTGGGAAACTCGACTGCATTATTTGTGGTAGTGGGGGACTGTGTTTGTGCTTTCCTCTGGTCAGCTCTGGTAAAAGTCAGATTTCTTTGTCTCAGATCTTCCTCTAGCCTTGTTCTTCTTTCGAGAGTTCCCTTGTGCTGCCTCAGTTGGATCTCCTTCACTTGACAGGGGGGTGCCCGAGCAGCGACCCTCCCCAGCTCTAGCCCAACTCCTACTTACCTGCCAGGTGAGATACTATGATCATGTAGGTGCTTCTCCCAGGGCAAGGCTCACCCATTGCACTCTGGGTGTGCTGCCCCTTTGAATTCCCCAAATGTGGGAAACTTGACTGCATAATTTGTGTTTCCCCTGGTCGGCTCTCATATAATTCAGATCTCTTTGTCTCAGGTCTCTCTCCTGCCTAGTTTGCTGACTGTTTCCACTTCTCTTTTCTTGAGCCGCTCCCTTCTATGCCCTTGCGCACTACCCTGACTTCTCCCGTCTGCTTACTTTGTGCCTTCCAACGCACAATGCGAACTACAGGTAGTGCTGCAGGGCCCACACCCTTTTAGTTGCCTTACAGAGCAGCTCTGGAGCTGTTACAGTGCCCAGCTGCTGCAAGAAATCAGCTTGAATGCTTCAGGGGCTGGGGCATGGCCAACATGAGCCCCACACCGAAGGAGGGTGGGGGTGTTTAATGCGAACTAGGGGTCATCCAAGCGCAGCAAAAGGCCGCCATGCCCTGCATACCCCTTTTCTCTTTTCATATGCAGATAAGGGTTCCAGCCAACTTTGGCCCACTGCTTGGATGACATCACCGTATGCAATTCCATCTTCTGCAGACCTTCCCCAAGGAATGCTTGTACTAGTTGTTGCATTTGGTTTGTTGTTTGGGGGTGCTTCAGTATTAGGCAGCCTTCTGCCCTCCCATGTTCATCTGAAAATATGTGTTCTCCCTGCAGTTGTTGTCCCCAGATGAGAGTTCCCTTGTGCTGCCTCAGTTGAATCTCCTTTACTTGACAAGGGAGGCATTTTGGATTTTTTCTTTGGGTACCCCTACACCTGATGGTCTGATTGAGAGCATCGAACTGAACAACATTGGCAGTCTCTGAAGATTTTATCTATTGATTTACCTAATATATTATTTATTGAATATCCATTTATTGTATGTTTAATAAATAAACAAAATTATTAGAAGTAGCTATTTTGGGAACAGCATTCCTCTTAGTATGAAACTGTATAATCCTGTTGTGTGTGTTCCTTTAAAGTTCTTTAGTAAAATCCACTAGTAATGATGAACATCAGATTTCTTCCTCCATCCTCTTTTTACACTTTCTCTTGGTTCTATATATATATATATTTTTTATTTTTTTATTTTTTTTCCCTCCTTCTCCCAAAAGGCCCCCCTCCCTCCCCCCCCCCCCTCCCTGTTTTAAATTTTTACATCTTTAAATCTTTAAATCTTCGAATCCTTAAATTGTCTGTTTAATAATTATTCTTTCTTCAATTCTTTTTGTTGTTTAAGCAGCAATGTAATTATTCCAGGGGTTAAAATAATGAAATATAGAAATAATATTAACAAAAATTAAAGGTAAAAATGAATTGATAGAATGATCCCATTAAAAGTAAATAAATAATATGGATGTTAAGCTGAGCGGGTTGGATTCGAACATGGGACTCGCTGCATAGAGTGCAGGTGATGTTTCCCCTGCGCCACAAGAGCTGCTTTAGTAGTGTGTTGGATTTATGTTACCCTAAAAGGTTTTATATAAGTAAATGGGGATCCTTAGTGCTGGGTCTCTGAATTATGTGTATGTGATTATAGAGATGAGGTATTGATTGAAAGATTAGAGGTTAATCTGTATATAGATTATATATTTTCTGTTATTTTTTAAACCACCTTGTTGCTTATTTTATTATTATTTTTAATCACCATGTTGCTTATTTTTATATTATGAAATGCCTTTATATGTGCAATTGCAATTAGAAAGTTGTTCCATATGTGAGTCATTACATGTATGCATCCAATTAGTACATGTATATATCCAATCAACTAATTAGTAATGCTATTGGTCCGGTGCATTTTAAAAAGAGCCTGCTAGGCTGCTGATGTATCCTCTGACGAAACCGCTCTTGGATAACAGCGGAGAAACGCGTAAGGAAGGTGACTACCAGACACTCTGATTGCTGAGATATAAGCCCATTCATTAACGAGCTACATCACGGCGGACGTCTGATGTAAAGACAGCGGTGAAGGGGAAAAAGCAATTTGAGACCGAGCAAAAGGAGGTCTCTACCCCACGGCAGGGAGGAATATCCCGACCGCGAGTGCCAATAAGATCCAGCCACGGTTAACGACTGAGGCAGCATAAGGAAACTCTCATCTGGGGACAACAACTGCAGGGAGAACACATATTTTCAGATGAACATGGGAGGGCAGAAGGCTGCCTAATACTGAAGCACCCCCAAACAACAAACCAAATGCAACAACTAGTGCAAGCATTCCTGGGGGAAGGCCTGCAGCAGATGGATTTGCATATGGTGATGTCATCCAAGCAGTGGGTCAAAGTTGGCGTCAACCCTCGTCTGCATATGAAAAGAGAAAAGGGGCGTGCAGGGCATGGCGGCCTTTTGCGGCGCTTGGATGACCCCTAGTTCACATTAAACACCTCCACCCTCCTTCGGTGTGGGGCTCATGTTGGCTATGCCCCAGCCCCTGAAGCATTCAAGCTGATTTCTTGCAGCAGCTGGGCACTGTAACAGCTCCAGAGCTGCTCTGTAAGGCAAGTAAAAGGGCGTGGGCCCTGCAGCACTACCTGTAGTTTGTATTGTGCGTTGGAAGGCACAAAGTAAGCAGACTGGAGAAGTCAGGATAGTGAGCAAGGGCATAGAAGGGAGTGGCTCAAGAAAAGAGAAGTGGAAACAGACAGCAAACTAGGCTGGAGAGAGACCTGAGACAAAGAGATCTATATTATACGAGAGCCGACCAGGGGAAACACAAATTATGCAGTCAAGTGTCCAACATTTGGGGAAACCGCAGGAGCAGCACACCCAGAGTGCAATGGGTGAGCCTTGCCCTGGGAGAAGCACCTTCATGATCATAGTATCTCACCTGGCAGGTAAGTAGGAGTTGGGCTAGAGCTGGGGAGGGTCGCTGCTCGGGCACCCCCCTGTCAAGTGAAGGAGATCCAACTGAGGCAGCACAAGGGAACTCTCGAAAGAAGAACAAGGCTAGAGGAAGATCTGAGATAAAGAAATCTGACTTTTACCAGAGCTGACCAGAGGAAAGCACAAACACAGTACCTCACTACCACAAATAATGCAGTCCAGTTTCCCACATTTGGGGAAATCACAGGGATCAGCATACCCAGAATGCAATGAATGAACCTCACCCTGGGAGAACAATCTTCATGACCATGGTATCTCCTATGCAAAATAAGTATGATTTGAGATAGGGCTGGGGAGGGCTGCTGCTCAGGCACATCTCTGTCAAGAATTTATAAAGTCTATACATATATATAACCAAATGTCAATATATATATATATATAGAACCCAGCGCTCCTATCAAAACTTATCTATTTCACCAATTTGTTGCTTATTTAATCTTTATACATCTATTAATTTTTACCATATATTATAAAATGCTGCTCCCATAGTTAGTACTGTTCTACCAATAATAAACCAAATTTTAAAGATAATCACACTTGTTATCAAGGGAGCGCAAAAAATAGAATATACAAGCTCTTTATTTTAAAAAAAATATATATAGACAGAAGAAACCCACATTCAACAAAATACAATGGAGTCAACATATATAGGCACCACTATCCATATCTAAATGTAATCAGTATCTATTTCATATTGCCCTTGATGACAACGGAATGTCTATTAAAGTGTCCAAAAAATCCTCCTGGATACAGCTGTTGTAATTAAATCGTTACTTTCCAATTGTAATTGATACATTAAATTCCTTCTTGTGGATGAACAGCAACAGTTGTAACCAACGCCTCTTATTTACTGCAGTTAAAGTTCATATGTAACTCACGTGAGTAATGAAAGAAAACAGGGGGAGAGCGCTGTGATGGTTGGTGAAACACAGCGGTATGCTACAACGTACCCACATTTGCATCCATGCATATATAGATGTAGGTGTGTGTACGTCGGTGTGCGTCCAGGTGTCAACGCGTGTATGTATAGATACAGGTGAGGGTACGTCTGTGTATGTCCAGGTGTCAGAATGTGTATGTATAGATGCAGGTGTGGGAACGTCAGTGTAGGTTCAGATGTCAGCGCGTGTATGTATAGATGCAGGTGCTTGTATGTCCAGATGTCAGTGCATGTATGTATAGATGCAAGTGTGGGTACGTCGGTGTATGTCCATTTGTCAGCGCGTGTATATATAGATGCAGGTGCTTGTATGTTGGTGTATGTCCAGGTGTCAGCGTGTGTATGTATAGATGCAGGTGTGGGAATGTTAGTGTATGTCCAGGTGTCAGGGTGTGTATGTATGGATATTAGGTGTGGGTACATCAGTGTATGTCCAGGTGTCAGCGCATGTATGTATAGATGCAGGATAATAATCACACAGCGTGCCCCCCACCAACCACAAACCTCCCCCACCCCCCTGTATGACATAAACACCGCTAATTACACTTACACACAATAATTTCAGTTTGCGACCAGGAGCCGGCAATGTATGTGCACCCAAATGAAGCCACTGTACATGCCCTGCAGGCTGCTATGTACTGCACAGGTGCAACAAATTTAAATGCCCTATCTTTAAAATGGGGCATATTTTACTAAATTAAAAAAACCTGTAACTTTCTGTAAAACCTTAACCCCAAAAGGCACTACACTAACATAGGGGTGTAGAGTTGGATCTTGATCCAAGGCACCAACAGGCTAAAGCTTTGACTGTTCCCAGGATGCCTTGCACCGCCTCCTCTATAACCCTGCCCAGTGACGTAACTAGACCTTTGTGGTCCCCATAGCAAAATTCTGAATGGGCCCACCAGCACTCAACAAGAATGAGTGGCGTTTGGGGTCAGAAAAGTAGAGGGGAAGGGGTCTGACAGAGTAGGGGGCAGGACATGAATGAATAGAAACTGAGGTGTCCATTATATAAAGAAATATAGGCCCTCATTCCGAGTTGATCGGTCGCAAGGCGAATTTAGCAGAGTTACACACGCTAAGCCGCCGCCTACTTCCGTGGCGCTCACCTGATTGGCTGTGCGCTGTCTGTGCTGTGACAGCGCATCGCACAGCTCGGTCCATTAGTTTCAATGGTGGGAACTTTGCCGTCAGCGGTGGGGTTACCCGCGGTCAGCCGCTGACCGGCGGGTGACCTCACCGCTAGCCGCTAAGTTCCCACCATTGAATATAATGGACGGAGCTGTGCGATGCGCTGTCACAGCACAGACAGCGCACAGCCAATCAGGTGAGCGCCACGGAAGTAGCGCTTCCTGATTGGCTGAAGGGACTTCAGTGACAGGAGTCACGTGGTGTCCCGGCATTCGGGGTAAGGGGTCTCATGTGTCAGCATGGGACCCCTTTCAGTCCGGTGGTCCGTGTGTCCGTTTTCTTTTTTTGCCAAGTACGTGGATGTATCTCTGGACGTGGATGTACCTCTGGACGCTGGAAGGTGAGTATAATTTTTTTCACAGGTACCCTCGGATCGTCGGAGACCGTGGCAGTCGGCGTGTCAACATAGGTAAGTATGAATGTGTCGGCAGTGTGTAATAAAGTTTTACTGTCACGGTGTCTGTGTCCTGTTTTTATTTGGGTATTTTTTCCCCAGTAGAACTACAGGTACCAGCGGGCCCGTTTTTCTCCCGCATGCTGGTACTTGTGGTTCTCCAAGTACCAGTATGCGGGGGAGGCTTGCTGGGACTTGTAGTTCTTCTGGAAAAAACAATATTCTTGTCATTTTACTCTAGGCTATCAGCCTCCCATCCGCAGCCATTGGATGGGGGGGACAGCCTCGGGCTTCACCCCTTGCCCTTGGGTGGCTGGGGACCCCTTGATTGAAGGGGTCCCCACTCCCCCAGGGTACCCCGGCCAGGGGTGACTAGTTGGATATTTAATGCCACGGCCGCAGGGCACTGCATAAAAGTGACCCCCGGCTGTGGCATTATCTGTCCAGCTAGTGGAGCCCGATGCTGGTGTAAAAAATACGGGGGACCCCTACTCTTTTTGTCCCCCGTATTTTTTGCACCAGCACCAGGCGCAGAGCCCGGTGCTGGTTTTAAAAATACGGGGGATCCCTGCCCAATTTTCCCCCCGCATTTTTGGAACCAGGACCAGCTCGAAGAGCCCGAGGCTGGTTATGCTTTGGAGGGGGGACCCCACGCCATTTTTTTTTCCGTGTTTTTTCCGTTTTTTCCCGTTTTTTTAATTCGCGGCAAAATACGTCAAATTGTCCGTTTTTCGCCCGCGGGACTGTCGAATCCGTTTTTCATTGAATATGGTGAATTCCGGCAGCCACCTGCCGGAATTCACATGTCGAATTGTGTCGAATTTAAAAACGGCCATAATTTGCCGCGATTCGCCGTGAATTGCATATACCCCAAAGTAGCTTTTATGTAACCTTTTTAAACCTATTAGCATAGACCGAATCTCATCGTGTGTATAGGCCTTTAGTTCAACAACAGCATGGGACCAGTTAGTGTGTTTTGACCACTGCACAGCACCTGGTGTTATATAGTAAGCACCACTATGGCATAGTATACAGCATTATGGGCCTGATATGAGTGTGACCAGCGGTGATGTGGAATGCAGTAGGAGGTGCTGTTTAGCAAGCACCACTTCTATATTCACCATGCAGTATATTGTGTGAATATAGAAGTGTTGGTTGTGTTATGTATTAGAGTAATTATTGCAGCTCCCAGCTAAAATTGCCACAATGTAATTTAGTGACAAGCTGCAGAGATTAACCCTTTCTGTGGCTGCTGCACAACCTCTATTCATATCGCTGAATTAAATTAGGGAGATGTTCTCACCCCGCGAGCAAGCGCAGGTATATGCCACACTTATGGTAACATTGGATTTGCAGATATTTTCTTGCAGGGGTGTTTCTAAACAATTTGGCTTCAAATGCGAGATTTAAAAATGCGTGCCCCCCGCCACCATTGGCATTAAAAATTGTGCCCCTCCCCCATATATATATATAAAAAAAACTATATTTGCATGAGCGCTCCGGACGGGATGGGGGGGCGTGACCTCGCAAAAATGGGTATGGTCTCCATAAAATGGGCGTAGCCTTTCAGGCAAAGACTACCTTACACCCCAGTTCTTGACCCTGCACCAACAGACCTCGGCCACCACAGGGAAAAAAGTACAGTCATTTCCACCATGTTAAGCCCCACACATTAATGCCCTTTGGAACATATTATGTCACTCACCACAATATCTGTGATACACTATGCCCTACAGTAAAGCTTCTAATTACTTTTACAAAAACTGCTCAATGCCAAGAGTTTCACGTGCTGGGTGTCATGCTCATTGCCAGGGGTTTCACTCTCTGGGTGTCATGCTCATTGCCAGGGGGAACGCAGTAGGAGGTGTTATATAGTAAGCACCACTATGGCATAGTATATAGCATTATATATATTGTGAGCACTGGTGATGTTGAGTGCAGTAGAGCTGCTGCTGGGTAATTACAATTGACTACAACCACCAATATATTCTGCTGCACTATATATATGCAAAGCTAATTCTGCTGGGTAATTACAATTGAATACAACCACCAATATATTCTGCTGCACTATATCTATATATGCAAGCTAATTCTGCTGGGTAATTACAATTGACTACAACCACCAATATATTCTGCTGCACTATATCTATATATGCAAAGCTAATTCTGCTGAGTAATTACAATTGACTACAACCACCATTATATTCTGCTGCACTATATCTATATATGCAATGCTAATTCTGCTGGGTAATGCAAATTGAAACATTATTGCATAGTATGTGATTTTGAAGTACTTTTTTAAAGTTTTGAATGATATAGACCCAGTTTAATCTTTGTGGAATGCCTGGTTGTTGTTTTTAAGGTAATTTATTGCCTGGCATTTGAGGGGGTGGGGGGTGGTTACAGATTTCAATTATTGGTTTCACTTGTAATAGTCTTCTACTTAAGTCCAATGGTGTAGGCTGTGCAAAGCCATTTGGCTGTGCATTTATTGATCTAAGCGTGCATTTTTATCAAAGCGTGATAAAATTGACACATAACAGCAGCGTTCAATCAGTATCAATTTATCTTCAGCTGATGTCGATTGTGAATTTACGTTTCTTCTCTTCTTGTCACCTACAGGTAATTACAATTGACTACAACCACCAATATATTCTGCTGCACTATATCTATATATGCAAAGCTAATTCTGCTGGGTAATGCAAATTGAAACATTATTGCATAGTATGCAATAATATAGTATGCATATAGCAGAGGATAGTTTCAATCTGCCTACCTCTGGGTTATGGGCCCAGAATGCTTTCATTGCAGTACTCTGCTGCACATGTAAGTGCAAGAAATCCTGAAGCACTCACTCATCATGGGAAAGTACCAATGTGTTTCTTCGTTGATTGATGGAAGAAACATCTTACAAAAACTCTCCAGATTATTGACTTTTAAAGTTTTTCTAGGAAACGTTCTAGATGAATGCTTATTAGCGTTTGTCAGAACATACGTTTGCAAAGTGTCTCTGTGGCGCAATCAGTTAGCGTGTTTGGTTATTAACCAAAAGGTTGGTGGTTCAATCCCACCCAGGGACGTAATTTACCTTGTTATCAGATTTTGGTGATCTTTAAGTAGACAAGTCAAAATTTCAAACCCCCTCTTATGGTGTAGGGTACCTGGCCTTCTCTGATGTAATCAGAGTTAGATTTGATTAAGTGATTTTATAAAAAAAAAACAGCTAGGAAGCACAATTTAGCAGTGGGTTGCAGAGAAAAAGAAATATGCTGGCAAAAAAATCCAATTGAGTGATTAAACAGCTCTTCATTTTCTGGCTTTATTTTTAAGCTAACAAATTTGTTCTCTGAAAAGTGTCCACAAAGCCAAGTATCTGATTAACACCTTTGTAGGGATGGTTTTTCACCTATTACTAAATTAAACTTGCTTCATTGGAAAGGCAGCAAGATGCATCGTCATTTCAATATCTACTGAAATAATACAGGTTGACACCAGGAAACATTAACGCCACTGCATCCTTGCTGCTTTCTCATGTGGAAGTCTGTTTAATGTGAAAATTAGCACACAGGTAAGGAATTAAGAAAATCTTTATTTAAGGGTGAAGATGTTTCTCACAAAATCGTTGCCCCAATGCATCATAGAAATTCAAGCTGGAAAGATGATTTTAATATATCACTTGTACATTTTGTATTGCTCTTCTGGTGACAATGTAGTTTGTTTTTGTCAATTACCATTTTAATAATAGGGTAAAGAAAATTAAGTGGATTTTTGAAAGAAAACAATACTGTCAATATACTATTAAACAAATTAAAATGGTAAAAGTTATTGTACTTTAAGTAAAAATAAAAGAGCTAAAATATCAATCCCAATTTTGGATTACTTTAATTAAAAAAAAATGCATATAGCAGAGGATAGTTTCAATCTGCCTACCTCTGGGTTATCGGCCCAGCATGCTTCCATTGCAGTACTCTGCTGCACATGTAAGTGCAAGAGATCCTGAAGCACTCACTCATCATGGGAAAGTACCAATGTGTTTCTTCGTTGGTTGATGAAAGAAACATCTTACAAAAACTCTCCAGATTATTGACTTTTTTAAGTTTTTCTAGGAAACGTTCTAGATGAATGCTTATTAGCCTTTGTCAGTATGTACTTTTTGCAAAGTGTCTCTGTGGCGCAATCGGTTAGTGTGTTCGGCTATTAACCAAAAGGTTGGTGTTTCAATCCCACCAAGGGACGTAATTGACCTTGTGATCAGATTTTGGTGATATTTAAGTCGACAAGTCAAAATTTCATACCCCCTGTTATGGTGTGGGTACCTGGCCTTCCCTGATGTAATCAGAGTTAGATTTGATTCAGTGATTTTATAAAAACAGCTAGGAAGCACAATTTAGCAGTGGGTTGCAGAGAAAAAAAATATGCTGGCAGAAAAATCCAATTGAGTGATTAAACAGCTCTTCATTTTCTGGCTTTATTTTTATGCTAACAAATTTGTTCTCTGAAAAGTGTCCACAAAGCCAAGTCTCTGATTAACACCTTTGTAAGGATGGTTTTTCACCTATTACTAAATTAAACTTGCTTCATTGGAAAGGCAGCAAGATGCATCCTCATTTCAATGTCTACTGAAATAATACAGGTTGACACCAGGAAACATTAACGCCACTGCATCCTTGCTGCTTTCTCATGTGGAAGTCTGTTTAATGTGAAAACAAGGTGATATCTAATTAGCACACAGGTAAGGAATTAAGAAAATCTTTATTTAAGGGTGAAGATGTTTCTCACAAAATCGTTGCCCCAATGCATCATTGAAATTCAACCTGGAAAGATGATTTTAATATATCACTTGTACATTTTGTATTGCTCTTCTGGTGACAATGTAGTTTGTTTTTGTCAATTACCATTTTAATAATAGGGTAAAGAAAATTAAGTGGATTTTTGAAATAAAACAATACTGTCAATATACTATTAAAACAAATTAAAATTGTAAAAGTTATTGTACTTTAAGTAAAAATAAAAGAGCAAAAATATCAATCCCAGTTTTGGATTACTTTAATTAACAAAAAAAATGCATATAGCAAAGGATAGTTTCAATCTACCTACCTCTGGGTTATGGGCCCAGCATGCTTCCATTGCAGTACTCTGCTGCACATGTAAGTGCAAGAGATCCTGAAGCACTCACTCATCATGGGAAAGTACCAATGTGTTTCTTCGTTGGTTGATGGAAGAAACATCTTACAAAAACTCTCCAGATTATTGACTTTTTAAAGTTTTTCTAGGAAACGTTCTAGATGAATGCTTATTAGCCTTTGTCAGTACGTACTTTTTGCAAAGTGTATCTGTGGCGCAATCGGTTAGTGTGTTCGGCTATTAACCAAAAGGTTGGTAGTTCAATCCCACCCAGGGACGTAATTGACCTTGTGATCAGATTTTGGTGATATTTAAGTCGACAAGTCAAAATTTCAAACCCCCTGTTATGGTGTGGGTAGCTGGCCTTCCCTGATGTAATCAGAGTTAGATCTGATTCCGTGATTTTATAAAAACAGCTAGGAAGCACAATTTAGCAGTGGGTTGCAGAGAAAAAAAATATGCTGGCAGAAAAATCCAATTGAGTGATTAAACAGCTCTTCATTTTCTGGCTTTATTTTTATGCTAACAAATTTGTTCTCTGAAAAGTGTCCACAAAGCCAAGTCTCTGATTAACACCTTTGTAAGGATGGTTTTTCACCTATTACTAAATTAAACTTGCTTCATTGGAAAGGCAGCAAGATGCATCCTCATTTCAATGTCTACTGAAATAATACAGGTTGACACCAGGAAACATTAACGCCACTGCATCCTTGCTGCTTTCTCATGTGGAAGTCTGTTTAATGTGAAAACAAGGTGATATCTAATTAGCACACAGGTAAGGAATTAAGAAAATCTTTATTTAAGGGTGAAGATGTTTCTCACAAAATCGTTGCCCCAATGCATCATTGAAATTCAACCTGGAAAGATGATTTTAATATATCACTTGTACATTTTGTATTGCTCTTCTGGTGACAATGTAGTTTGTTTTTGTCAATTACCATTTTAATAATAGGGTAAAGAAAATTAAGTGGATTTTTGAAAGAAAACAATACTGTCAATATACTATTAAACAAATTAAAATGGTAAAAGTTATTGTACTTTAAGTAAAAATAAAAGAGCTAAAATATCAATCCCAATTTTGGATTACTTTAATTAAAAAAAAATGCATATAGCAGAGGATAGTTTCTATCTGCCTACCTCTGGGTTATCGGCCCAGCATGCTTCCATTGCAGTACTCTGCTGCACATGTAAGTGCAAGAGATCCTGAAGCACTCACTCATCATGGGAAAGTACCAATGTGTTTCTTCGTTGGTTGATGGAAGAAACATTTTACAAAAACTCTCCAGATTATTGACTTTTTTAAGTTTTTCTAGGAAACGTTCTAGATGAATGCTTATTAGCCTTTGTCAGTATGTACTTTTTGCAAAGTGTCTCTGTGGCGCAATCGGTTAGTGTGTTTGGCTATTAACCAAAAGGTTGGTGGTTCAATCCCACCCAGGGACGTAATTGACCTTGTGATCAGATTTTGGTGATATTTAAGTCGACAAGTCAAAATTTCAAACCCCCTGTTATGGTGTGGGTACCTGGCCTTCCCTGATGTAATCAGAGTTAGATTTGATTCAGTGATTTTATAAAAACAGCTAGGAAGCACAATTTAGCAGTGGGTTGCAGAGAAAAAAAATATGCTGGCAGAAAAATCCAATTGAGTGATTAAACAGCTCTTCATTTTCTGGCTTTATTTTTATGCTAACAAATTTGTTCTCTGAAAAGTGTCCACAAAGCCAAGTCTCTGATTAACACCTTTGTAAGGATGGTTTTTCACCTATTACTAAATTAAACTTGTTTCATTGGAAAGGCAGCAAGATGCATCCTCATTTCAATGTCTACTGAAATAATACAGGTTGACACCAGGAAACATTAACGCCACTGCATCCTTGCTGCTTTCTCATGTTGAAGTCTGTTTAATGCGAAAACAAGGTGATATCTAATTAGCACACAGGTAAGGAATTAAGAAAATCTTTATTTAAGGGTGAAGATGTTTCTCACAAAATCGTTGCCCCAATGCATCATTGAAATTCAAGCTGGAAAGATGATTTTAATATATCACTTGTACATTTTGTATTGCTCTTCTGGTGACAATGTAGTTTGTTTTTGTCAATTACCATTTTAATAATAGGGTAAAGAAAATTAAGTGGATTTTTGAAAGAAAACAATACTGTCAATATACTATTAAAACAAATTAAAATGGTAAAAGTTATTGTACTTTAAGTAAAAATAAAAGAGCCAAAATATCAATCCCAGTTTTGAATTACTTTAATTAACAAAAAAAAATTGCATATAGCAGAGGATAGTTTCAATCTGCCTACCTCTGGGTTATGGGCCCAGCATGCTTCCGTTGCTGTACTCTGCTGCACATGTAAGTGCAAGAGATCCTGAAGCACTCACTCATCATGGGAAAGTACCAATGTGTTTCTTCGTTGGTTGATGGAAGAAACATTTTACAAAAACTCTCCAGATTATTGACTTTTTAAAGTTTTTCTAGGAAAAGTTCTAGATGAATGCTTATTAGCCTTTGTCAGTATGTACTTTTTGCAAAGTGTCTCTGTGGCGCAATCGGTTAGTGTGTTCGGCTATTAACCAAAAGGTTGGTGGTTCAATCCCACCCAGGGACGTAATTGACCTTGTGATCAGATTTTGGTGATATTTAAGTCGACAAGTCAAAATTTCAAACCCCCTGTTATGGTGTGGGTACCTGGCCTTCCCTGATGTAATCAGAGTTAGATTTGATTCAGTGATTTTATAAAAACAGCTAGGAAGCACAATTTAGCAGTGGGTTGCAGAGAAAAAAAATATGCTGGCAGAAAAATCCAATTGAGTGATTAAACAGCTCTTCATTTTCTGGCTTTATTTTTATGCTAACAAATTTGTTCTCTGAAAAGTGTCCACAAAGCCAAGTCTCTGATTAACACCTTTGTAAGGATGGTTTTTCACCTATTACTAAATTAAACTTGTTTCATTGGAAAGGCAGCAAGATGCATCCTCATTTCAATGTCTACTGAAATAATACAGGTTGACACCAGGAAACATTAACGCCACTGCATCCTTGCTGCTTTCTCATGTTGAAGTCTGTTTAATGCGAAAACAAGGTGATATCTAATTAGCACACAGGTAAGGAATTAAGAAAATCTTTATTTAAGGGTGAAGATGTTTCTCACAAAATCGTTGCCCCAATGCATCATTGAAATTCAAGCTGGAAAGATGATTTTAATATATCACTTGTACATTTTGTATTGCTCTTCTGGTGACAATGTAGTTTGTTTTTGTCAATTACCATTTTAATAATAGGGTAAAGAAAATTAAGTGGATTTTTGAAAGAAAACAATACTGTCAATATACTATTAAAACAAATTAAAATGGTAAAAGTTATTGTACTTTAAGTAAAAATAAAAGAGCCAAAATATCAATCCCAGTTTTGAATTACTTTAATTAACAAAAAAAATTGCATATAGCAGAGGATAGTTTCAATCTGCCTACCTCTGGGTTATGGGCCCAGCATGCTTCCGTTGCTGTACTCTGCTGCACATGTAAGTGCAAGAGATCCTGAAGCACTCACTCATCATGGGAAAGTACCAATGTGTTTCTTCGTTGGTTGATGGAAGAAACATCTTACAAAAACTCTCCAGATTATTGACTTTTTAAAGTTTTTCTAGGAAACGTTCTAGATGAATGCTTATTAGCCTTTGTCAGTATGTACTTTTTGCAAAGTGTCTCTGTGGCGCAATTGGTTAGTGTGTACGGCTATTAACCAAAAGGTTGGTGGTTAAATCCTACCCAGGGACGTAATTGACCTTGTGATCAGATTTTGGTGATATTTAAGTAGACAAGTCAAAATTTCAAGCCCCCTCTTATGGTGTAGGGTACCTGGCCTTCTCTGATGTAATCAGAGTTAGATTTGATTCAGTGATTTTATAAAAAACAGCTAGGAAGCACAATTTAGCAGTGGGTTGCAGAGAAAAAAAATATGCTGGCAGAAAAATCCAATTGAGTGATTAAACAGCTCTTCATTTTCTGGCTTTATTTTTATGCTAACAAATTTGTTCTCTGAAAAGTGTCCACAAAGCCAAGTCTCTGATTAACACCTTTGTAAGGATGGTTTTTCACCTATTACTAAATTAAACTTGCTTCATTGGAAAGGCAGCAAGATGCATCCTCATTTCAATGTCTACTGAAATAATACAAGTTGACACCAGGAAACATTAACGCCACTGCATCCTTGCTGCTTTCTCATGTGGAAGTCTGTTTAATATGAAAACAAGGTGATATCTAATTAGCACACAGGTAAGGAATTAAGAAAATCTTTATTTAAGGGTGAAGATGTTTCTCACAAAATCGTTGCCCCAATGCATCATTGAAATTCAAGCTGGAAATATGATTTTAATATATCACTTGTACATTTTGTATTGCTCTTCTGGTGACAATGTAGTTTGTTTTTGTCAATTACCATTTTAATAATAGGGTAAAGAAAATTAAGTGGATTTTTGAAAGAAAACAATACTGTCAATATACTATTAAAACAAATTAAAATGGTAAAAGTTATTGTACTTTAAGTAAAAATAAAAGAGCCAAAATATCAATCCCAGTTTTGGATTACTTTAATTAACAAACAAAAAAATGCATATAGCAGAGGATAGTTTCAATCTGCCTACCTCTGGGTTATGGGCCCAGCATGCTTCCTTTGCTGTACTCTGCTGCACATATAAGTGCAAGAGATCCTGAAGCACTCACTCATCATGGGAAAGTACCAATGTGTTTCTTCGTTGGTTGATAGAAGAAACATCTTACAAAAACTCTCTAGATTATTGACTTTTTTAAGTTTTTCTAGGAAACGTTTTAGATGAATGCTTATTAGCATTTGTCAGTATGTACTTTCAGAAAGTGTCTCTGTGGCGCAATCAGTTAGTATGTACGGCTACTAACCAAAAGGTTGGTGGTTCAATCCCACCCAGAGACCTAATTGACCTTGTTATCAGATTTTGGTGATCTTTAAGTAGACAAGTCAAAATTTCAAACCCCCTGTTATGGTGTAGGGTACCTGGCCTTCTCTGATGTAATCAGAGTTAGATTTGATTCAGTGATTTTATAAAAACAGCTAGGAAGCACAATTTAGCAGTGGGTTGCAGAGAAAAAAAATATGCTGGCAGAAAAATCCAATTGAGTGATTAAACAGCTCTTTATTTTCTGGCTTTATTTTTATGCTAACAAATTTGTTCTCTGAAAAGTGTCCACAAAGCCAAGTCTCTGATTAACACCTTTGTAAGGATGGTTTTTCACCTATTACTAAATTAAACTTGCTTCATTGGAAAGGCAGCAAGATGCATCCTCATTTCAATGTCTACTGAAATAATACAGGTTGACACCAGGAAACATTAACGCCACTGCATCCTTGCTGCTTTCTCATGTGGAAGTCTGTTTAATGTGAAAACAAGGTGATATCTAATTAGCACACAGGTAAGGAATTAAGAAAATCTTTATTTAAGGGTGAAGATGTTTCTCACAAAATCGTTGCCCCAATGCATCATTGAAATTCAAGCTGGAAAGATGATTTTAATATATCACTTGTACATTTTGTATTGCTCTTCTGGTGACAATGTAGTTTGTTTTTGTCAATTACCATTTTAATAATAGGGTAAAGAAAATTAAGTGGATTTTTGAAAGAAAACAATACTGTCAATATACTATTAAAACAAATTAAAATGGTAAAAGTTATTGTACTTTAAGTAAAAATAAAAGAGCCAAAATATCAATCCCAGTTTTGGATTACTTTAATTAACAAACAAAAAAATGCATATAGCAGAGGATAGTTTCAATCTGCCTACCTCTGGGTTATGGGCCCAGCATGCTTCCATTGCTGTACTCTGCTGCACATATAAGTGCAAGAGATCCTGAAGCACTCACTCATCATTGGAAAGTACCAATGTGTTTCTTCGTTGGTTGATAGAAGAAACATCTTACAAAAACTCTCCAGATTATTGACTTTTTTAAGTTTTTCTAGGAAACGTTTTAGATGAATGCTTATTAGTATTTGTCAGTATGTACTTTTGGAAAGTGTCTCTGTGGCGCAATCAGTTAGTGTGTACGGCTATTAACCAAAAGGTTGGTGGTTCAATCCCACCCAGGGACGTAATTGACCTTGTATTCAGATTTTGGTGATCTTTAAGTAGACAAGTCAAATTTCATACCCCTGTTATGGTGTAGGGTACCTGGCCTTCTCTGATGTAATCAGAGTTAGATTTGATTCAGTGATTTTATAAAAACAGCTAGGAAGCACAATTTAGCAGTGGGTTGCAGAGAAAAAGAAATATGCTGGCAAAAAAATCAAATTGCGTGATTAAACAGCTCTTCATTTTCTGGCTTTATTTTTATGCTAACAAATTTGTTCTCTGAAAAGTGTCCACAAAGCCAAGTCTCTGATTAACACCTTTGTAGGGATGGTTTTTCACCTATTACTAAATTAAACTTGCTTCATTGGAAAGGCAGCAAGATGCATCCTCATTTCAATGTCTACTGAAATAATACAGGTTGACACCAGGAAACATTAACGCCACTGCATCCTTGCTGCTTTCTCATGTGGAAGTCTGTTTAATGTGAAAACAAGGTGATATCTAATTAGCACACAGGTAAGGAATTAAGAAAATCTTTATTTAAGGGTGAAGATGTTTCTCACAAAATCGTTGCCCCAATGCATCATTGAAATTCAAGCTGGAAATATGATTTTAATATATCACTTGTACATTTTGTATTGCTCTTCTGGTGACAATGTAGTTTGTTTTTGTCAATTACCATTTTAATAATAGGGTAAAGAAAATTAAGTGGATTTTTGAAAGAAAACAATACTGTCAATATACTATTAAAACAAATTAAAATGGTAAAAGTTATTGTACTTTAAGTAAAAATAAAAGAGCCAAAATATCAATCCCAGTTTTGGATTACTTTAATTAACAAACAAAAAAATGCATATAGCAGAGGATAGTTTCAATCTGCCTACCTCTGGGTTATGGGCCCAGCATGCTTCCATTGCTGTACTCTGCTGCACATATAAGTGCAAGAGATCCTGAAGCACTCACTCATCATGGGAAAGTACCAATGTGTTTCTTCGTTGGTTGATAGAAGAAACATCTTACAAAAACTCTCTAGATTATTGACTTTTTTAAGTTTTTCTAGGAAACGTTTTAGATGAATGCTTATTAGCATTTGTCAGTATGTACTTTCAGAAAGTGTCTCTGTGGCGCAATCAGTTAGTATGTATGGCTACTAACCAAAAGGTTGGTGGTTCAATCCCACCCAGAGACCTAATTGACCTTGTTATCAGATTTTGGTGATCTTTAAGTAGACAAGTCAAAATTTCAAACACCCTGTTATGGTGTAGGGTACCTGGCCTTCTCTGATGTAATCAGAGTTAGATTTGATTCAGTGATTTTATAAAAACAGCTAGGAAGCACAATTTAGCAGTGGGTTGCAGAGAAAAGAAATATGCTGGCAGAAAAATCCAATTGAGTGATTAAACAGCTCTTTATTTTCTGGCTTTATTTTTATGCTAACAAATTTGTTCTCTGAAAAGTGTCCACAAAGCCAAGTCTCTGATTAACACCTTTGTAAGGATGGTTTTTCACCTATTACTAAATTAAACTTGCTTCATTGGAAAGGCAGCAAGATGCATCCTCATTTCAATGTCTACTGAAATAATACAGGTTGACACCAGGAAACATTAACGCCACTGCATCCTTGCTGCTTTCTCATGTGGAAGTCTGTTTAATGTGAAAACAAGGTGATATCTAATTAGCACACAGGTAAGGAATTAAGAAAATCTTTATTTAAGGGTGAAGATGTTTCTCACAAAATCGTTGCCCCAATGCATCATTGAAATTCAAGCTGGAAAGATGATTTTAATATATCACTTGTACATTTTGTATTGCTCTTCTGGTGACAATGTAGTTTGTTTTTGTCAATTACCATTTTAATAATAGGGTAAAGAAAATTAAGTGGATTTTTGAAAGAAAACAATACTGTCAATATACTATTAAAACAAATTAAAATGGTAAAAGTTATTGTACTTTAAGTAAAAATAAAAGAGCCAAAATATCAATCCCAGTTTTGGATTACTTTAATTAACAAACAAAAAAATGCATATAGCAGAGGATAGTTTCAATCTGCCTACCTCTGGGTTATGGGCCCAGCATGCTTCCATTGCTGTACTCTGCTGCACATATAAGTGCAAGAGATCCTGAAGCACTCACTCATCATTGGAAAGTACCAATGTGTTTCTTCGTTGGTTGATAGAAGAAACATCTTACAAAAACTCTCCAGATTATTGACTTTTTTAAGTTTTTCTAGGAAACGTTTTAGATGAATGCTTATTAGTATTTGTCAGTATGTACTTTTGGAAAGTGTCTCTGTGGCGCAATCAGTTAGTGTGTACGGCTATTAACCAAAAGGTTGGTGGTTCAATCCCACCCAGGGACGTAATTGACCTTGTATTCAGATTTTGGTGATCTTTAAGTAGACAAGTCAAATTTCATACCCCCTGTTATGGTGTAGGGTACCTGGCCTTCTCTGATGTAATCAGAGTTAGATTTGATTCAGTGATTTTATAAAAACAGCTAGGAAGCACAATTTAGCAGTGGGTTGCAGAGAAAAAGAAATATGCTGGCAAAAAAATCAAATTGCGTGATTAAACAGCTCTTCATTTTCTGGCTTTATTTTTATGCTAACAAATTTGTTCTCTGAAAAGTGTCCACAAAGCCAAGTCTCTGATTAACACCTTTGTAGGGATGGTTTTTCACCTATTACTAAATTAAGCTTGCTTCATTGGAAAGGCAGCAAGATGCATCCTCATTTCAATGTCTACTGAAATAATACAGGTTGACACCAGGAAACATTAACGCCACTGCATCCTTGCTGCTTTCTCATGTGGAAGTCTGTTTAATGTGAAAACAAGGTGATATCTAATTAGCACACAGGTAAGGAATTAAGAAAATCTTTATTTAAGGGTGAAGATGTTTCTCACAAAATCGTTGCCCCAATGCATCATTGAAATTCAAGCTGGAAATATGATTTTAATATATCACTTGTACATTTTGTATTGCTCTTCTGGTGACAATGTAGTTTGTTTTTGTCAATTACCATTTTAATAATAGGGTAAAGAAAATTAAGTGGATTTTTGAAAGAAAACAATACTGTCAATATACTATTAAAACAAATTAAAATGGTAAAAGTTATTGTACTTTAAGTAAAAATAAAAGAGCCAAAATATCAATCCCAGTTTTGGATTACTTTAATTAACAAACAAAAAAATGCATATAGCAGAGGATAGTTTCAATCTGCCTACCTCTGGGTTATGGGCCCAGCATGCTTCCATTGCTGTACTCTGCTGCACATATAAGTGCAAGAGATCCTGAAGCACTCACTCATCATGGGAAAGTACCAATGTGTTTCTTCGTTGGTTGATAGAAGAAACATCTTACAAAAACTCTCCAGATTATTGACTTTTTTAAGTTTTTCTAGGAAACGTTTTAGATGAATGCTTATTAGCATTTGTCAGTATGTGCTTTTGGAAAGTGTCTCTGTGGCGCAATCAGTTAGTGTGTACGGCTATTAACCAAAAGGTTGGTGGTTCAATCCCACCCAGGGACGTAATTGACCTTGTATTCAGATTTTGGTGATCTTTAAGTAGACAAGTCAAATTTCATACCCCCTGTTATGGTGTAGGGTACCTGGCCTTCTCTGATGTAATCAGAGTTAGATTTGATTCAGTGATTTTATAAAAACAGCTAGGAAGCACAATTTAGCAGTGGGTTGCAGAGAAAAAGAAATATGCTGGCAAAAAAATCAAATTGCGTGATTAAACAGCTCTTCATTTTCTGGCTTTATTTTTATGCTAACAAATTTGTTCTCTGAAAAGTGTCCACAAAGCCAAGTCTCTGATTAACACCTTTGTAGGGATGGTTTTTCACCTATTACTAAAGTAAACTTGCTTCATTGGAAAGGCAGCAAGATGCATCCTCATTTCAATGTCTACTGAAATAATACAGGTTGACACCAGGAAACATTAACGCCACTGCATCCTTGCTGCTTTCTCATGTGGAAGTCTGTTTAATGTGAAAACAAGGTGATATCTAATTAGCACACAGGTAAGGAATTACGAAAATCTTTATTTAAGGGTGAAGATGTTTCTCACAAAATTGTTGCCCCAATGCATCATTGAAATTCAAGCTGGAAAGATGATTTTAATATATCACTTGTACATTTTGTATTGCTCTTCTGGTGACAATGTAGTTTGTTTTTGTCAATTACCATTTTAATAATAGGGTAAAGAAAATGAAGTGGATTTTTGAAAGAAAACAATACTGTCAATATACTATTCAAACAAATTAAAATGGTAAAAGTTATTGTACTTTAAGTAAAAATAAAAGAGACAAAATATCAATCCCAGTTTTGGATTACTTTAATTAACAAAAAAAAATGCATATAGCAGAGGATAGTTTCAATCTGCCTACCTCTGGGTTATGGGCCCAGCATGCTTCCATTGCAGTGCTCTGCTGCACATGTAAGTGCAAGAGATCCTGAAGCACTCACTCATCATGGGAATGTACCAATGTGTTTCTTCGTTGGTTGATGGAAGAAACATCTTACAAAAACTCTCCAGATTATTGACTTTTTTAAGTTTTTCTAGGAAACGTTTTAGATGAATGCTTATTAGCATTTGTCAGTATGTACTTTTGCAAAGTGTCTCTGTGGCGCAATCAGTTAGTATGTACGGCTATTAACCAAAAGGTTGGTGGTTCAATCCCACCCAGGGACGTAATTGACCTTGTTATCAGATTTTGGTGATCTTTAAGTAGACAAGTCAAAATTTCAAACCCCCTGTTATGGTGTAGGGTACCTGGCCTTCTCTGATGTAATCAGAGTTAGATTTGATTCAGTGATTTTATAAAAACAGCTAGGAAGCACAATTTAGCAGTGGGTTGCAGAGAAAAAAAATATGCTGGCAGAAAAATCCAATTGAGTGATTAAACAGCTCTTCATTTTCTGGCTTTATTTTTATGCTAACAAATTTGTTCTCTGAAAAGTGTCCACAAAGCCAAGTCTCTGATTAACACCTTTTTAAGGATGGTTTTTCACCTATTACTAAATTGCACCTCAATTATTTTCTTTACCCTATTATTAAAATGGTAATTGACAAAAACAAACTACATTGTCACCAGAAGAGCAATACAAAATGTACAAGTGATATATTAAAATCATATTTCCAGCTTGAATTTCAATGATGCATTGGGGCAACGATTTTGTGAGAAACATCTTCACCCTTAAATAAAGATTTTCTTAATTCCTTACCTGTGTGCTAATTAGATATCACCTTGTTTTCACATTAAACAGACTTCCACATGAGAAAGCAGCAAGGATGCAGTGGCATTAATGTTTCCTGGTGTCAACTTGCATTATTTCAGTAGACATTGAAATGAGGATGCATCTTGCTGCCTTTCCAATGAAGCAAGTTTAATTTAGTAATAGGTGAAAAACCATCCCTACAAAGGTGTTAATCAGAGACTTGGCTTTGTGGACACTTTTCAGAGAACAAATTTGTTAGCATAAAAATAAAGCCAGAAATGAAGAGCTGTTTAATCACTCAATTGGATTTTTAGAGCTACGCATTGGAAAATTCAGGGCTATACCGTGTAGATGAAGCACTAACAGGAGGTTTTAAAATTTTCATTCTAGTGTCCTTCGTTTGGGAGAAAAATGCAAAGGTACAAGACAGCTTTTCCTTGCCAATATCTCTCTTTTGCAAAGAGCTACGCATTGGAAAATTCAGGGCTATACCGTGTAGATGAAGAACTAACAGGAGGCTTTAAAATTTTCATTCTAGTGTCCTTCGTTTGGGAGAAAAATGCAACGGTACAAGACAGCTTTTCCTTGCCAATATCTCTCTTTTGCAAAGAGCTACGCATTGGAAAATTCAGGTCTATGTCGTGTAGATGATGGCCTAACAGGTGGCTTTAAAATTTTCTTTCTAGTGTCCTTCGTTTGGGAGAAAAATGCAAAGGTACAAGACAGCTTTTCCTTGCCAATATCTCTCTTTTGCAAAGAGCTACGCATTGGAACATTCAGGGCTATGTCGTGTAGATGATGGCCTAACAGGAGGCTTTAAAATTTTCTTTCTAGTGACCTTCGTTTGGGAGAAAAATGCAAAGGTACAAGACAGCTTTTCCTTGCCAATATCTCTCTTTTGCAAAGAGCTGCGCATTGGAAAATTCAGGACTATGTCGTGTAGATGATGACCTAACAGGATGCTTTAAAATTTTCTTTCTAGTGTCCTTCGTTTGGGAGAAAAATGCAAAGGTACAAGACAGCTTTTCCTTGCCAATATCTCTCTTTTGCAAAGAGCTGCGCATTGGAAAATTCAGGGCTATGTCGTGTAGATGATGGCCTAACAGGAGGCTTTACAATTTTCTTTCTAGTGTCTTTCGTTTGGGAGAAAAATGCAAAGGTACAAGACAGTTTTTCCTTGCCAATATCTCTCTTTTGCAAAGAGCTACACATTGGAAAATTAAGGGCTATGTCGTGTAGATGATGGCCTAACAGGAGGCTTTAAAATTATCTTTCTAGTGTCCTTCGTTTGGAAGAAAAATGCAAAGGTACAAGACAGCTTTTCCTTGCCAATATCTCTCTTTTGCAAAGAGCTACGCATTGGAAAATTCAGGGCTATGTCGTGTAGATGATGGCCTAACAGGAGGCTTTAAAATTATCTTTCTAGTGTCCTTCGTTTGGAAGAAAAATGCAAAGGTACAAGACAGCTTTTCCTTGCCAATATCTCTCTTTTGCAAAGAGCTACGCTTTGGAAAATTCAGGGCTATGTCGTGTAGATGATGGCCTAACAGGAGGCTTTAAAATTTTCTTTTTAGTGACCTTCGTTTGGGAGAAACATGCAAAGGTACAAGACAGCTTTTCCTTGCCAATATCTCTCTTTTGCAAAGAGCTGCGCATTGGAAAATTCAGGGCTATGTCGTGTAGATGATGGCCTAACAGGAGGCTTTAAAATTTTCTTTCTAGTGTCCTTAGTTTGGGAGAAAAATGCAAAGGTACAAGACAGCTTTTCCTTGCCAGTATCTCTCTTTTGCAAAGAGCTGCGCATTGGAAAATTCAGGGCTATGTCGTGTAGATGATGGCCTAACAGGAGGCTTTAAAATTATCTTTCTAGTGTCCTTCGTTTGGGAGAAAAATGCAAAGGTACAAGACAGCTTTTCCTTGCCAATATCTCTCTTTTGCAAAGAGCTACGCATTGGAAAATTCAGGGCTATGTCGTGTAGATGATGGCCTAACAGGAGGCTTTAAAATTTTCTTTCTAGTGTCCTTCGTTTGGGAGAAAAATGCAAAGGTACAAGACAGCTTTTCCTTGCCAATATCTCTCTTTTGCAAAGAGCTGCGCATTGGAAAATTCAGGGCTATGTCGTGTAGATGATGGCCTAACAGGAGGCTTTAAAATTTTCTTTCTAGTGACCTTCGTTTGGGAGAAAAATGCAAAGGTACAATACAGCTTTTCCTTGCCAATATCTCTCTTTTTTGCAAAGAGCTGCGCATTGGAAAATTCAGGACTATGTCGTGTAGATGATGGCCTAACAGGAGGCTTTAAAATTTTCTTTCTAGTGTCCTTCGTTTGGGAGAAAAATGCAAAGGTACAAGACAGCTTTTCCTTGCCAATATCTCTCTTTTGCAAAGAGCTGCGCATTGGAAAATTCAGGACTATGTCGTGTAGATGATGGCCTAACAGGAGGCTCTAAAATTTTCTTTCTAGTGTCCTTCGTTTGGGAGAAAAATGCAAAGGTACAAGACAGCTTTTCCTTGCCAATATCTCTCTTTTGCAAAGAGCTACGCATTGGAAAATTCAGCTAGCTGTTTTTATAAAATCACTGAATCAAATCTAACTCTGATTACATCAGAGAAGGCCAGGTACCCTACACCATAACAGGGGGTTTGAAATTTTGACTTGTCTACTTAAAGATCACCAAAATCTGATAACAAGGTCAATTAGGTCCCTGGGTGGGATTGAACCACCAACCTTTTGGTTAATAGCCGCACATACTAACTGATTGCGCCACAGAGACACTTTGCAAAAGTCCATACTGACAAAGGCTAATAAGCATTCATCTAAAACGTTTCCTAGAAAAACTTTAAAAAGTCAATAATCTGGAGAGTTTTTGTAAGATGTTTCTTCCATCAACCAACGAAGAAACACATTGGTACTTTCCCATGATGAGTGAGTGCTTCAGGATCTCTTGAACTTACATGTGCAGCAGAGTACTGCAATGGAAGCATGCTGGGCCCATAACCCAGAGGTAGGCAGATTGAAACTATCCTCTGCTATATGCATTTTTTTTTGTTAATTAAAGTAATCCAAAACTGGGATTGATATTTTGGCTCTTTTATTTTTACTTAAAGTACAATAACTTTTACCATTTTAATTTGTTTTAATAGTATATTGACAGTATTGTTTTCTTTCAAAAATCCACTTCATTTTCTTTACCCTATTATTAAAATGGTAATTGACAAAAACAAACTACATTGTCACCAGAAGAGCAATACAAAATGTACAAGTGATATATTAAAATCATCTTTCCAGCTTGAATTTCAATGATGCATTGGGTCAACAATTTTGTGAGAAACATCTTCACCCTTAAATAAAGATTTTCTTAATTCCTTACCTGTGTGCTAATTAGATATCACCTTGTTTTCACATTAAACAGACTTCCACATGAGAAAGCAGCAAGGATGCAGTGGCGTTAATGTTTCCTGGTGTCAACCTGTATTATTTCAGTAGACATTGAAATGAGGATACATCTTGCTGCCTTTCCAATGAAGCAAGTTTAATTTAGTAATAGGTGAAAAACCATCCCTACAAAGGTGTTAATCAGAGACTTGGCTTTGTGGACACTTTTCAGAGAACAAATTTGTTAGCATAAAAATAAAGCCAGAAAATGAAGAGCTGTTTAATCACGCAATTTGATTTTTTTGCCAGCATATTTCTTTTTCTCTGCAACCCACTGCTAAATTGTGCTTCCTAGATGTTTTTATAAAATCACTGAATCAAATCTAACTCTGATTACATCAGAGAAGGCCAGGTACCCTACACCATAACAGGAGGTATGAAATTTGACTTGTCTACTTAAAGATCACCAAAATCTGATAACAAGGTCAATTACGTCCCTGGGTGGGATTGAACCACCAACCTTTTGGTTAATAGCCGTACACACTAACTGATTGCGCCACAGAGACACTTTGCAAAACTACATACTGACAAATGCTAATAAGCATTCATCTAAAACGTTTCCTAGAAAAACTTTAAAAAGTCAATAATCTGGAGAGTTTTTGTAAGATGTTTCTTCTATCAACCAACGAAGAAACACATTGGTACTTTCCCATGATGAGTGAGTGCTTCAGGATCTCTTGCACTTACATGTGCAGCAGAGTACAGCAATGGAAGCATGCTGGGCCCATAACCCAGAGGTAGGCAGATTGAAACTATCCTCTGCTATATGCATTTTTTTGTTTGTTAATTAAAGTAATCCAAAACTGGGATTGATATTTTGGCTCTTTTATTTTTACTTAAAGTACAATAACTTTTACCATTTTAATTTGTTTTAATAGTATATTGACAGTATTGTTTTCTTTCAAAAATCCACTTAATTTTCTTTACCCTATTATTAAAATGGTAATTGACAAAAACAAACTACATTGTCACCAGAAGAGCAATACAAAATGTACAAGTGATATATTAAAATCATCTTTCCAGCTTGAATTTCAATGATGCATTGGGGCAACGATTTTGTGAGAAACATCTTCACCCTTAAATAAAGATTTTCTTAATTCCTTACCTGTGTGCTAATTAGATATCACCTTGTTTTCACATTAAACAGACTTCCACATGAGAAAGCAGCAAGGATGCAGTGGCGCTAATGTTACCTGGTGTCAACCTGTATTATTTCAGTAGACATTGAAATGAGGATGCATCTTGCTGCCTTTCCAATGAAGCAAGTTTAATTTAGTAATAGGTGAAAAACCATCCTTACAAAGGTGTTAATCAGAGACTTGGCTTTGTGGACACTTTTCAGAGAACAAATTTGTTAGCATAAAGATAAAGCCAGAAAATAAAGAGCTGTTTAATCACTCAATTGGATTTTTCTGCCAGCATATTTTTTTTCTCTGCAACCCACTGCTAAATTGTGCTTCCTAGCTGTTTTTATAAAATCACTGAATCAAATCTAACTCTGATTACATCAGAGAAGGCCAGGTACCCTACACCATAACAGGGGGTTTGAAATTTTGACTTGTCTACTTAAAGATCACCAAAATCTGATAACAAGGTCAATTAGGTCCCTGGGTGGGATTGAACCACCAACCTTTTGGTTAATAGCCGTACACACTAACTGATTGCGCCACAGAGACACTTTGCAAAAAGTCCATACTGACAAAGGCTAATAAGCATTCATCTAAAACGTTTCCTAGAAAAACTTTAAAAAGTCAATAATCTGGAGAGTTTTTGTAAGATGTTTCTTCCATCAACCAACGAAGAAACACATTGGTACTTTCCCATGATGAGTGAGTGCTTCAGGATCTCTTGAACTTACATGTGCAGCAGAGTACTGCAATGGAAGCATGCTGGGCTCATAACCGAGAGGTAGGCAGATTGAAACTATCCTCTGCTATATGCATTTTTTTTTTGTTAATTAAAGTAATCCAAAACTGGGATTGATATTTTGTCTCTTTTATTTTTACTTAAAGTACAATAACTTTTACCATTTTAATTTGTTTTAATAGTATATTGACAGTATTGTTTTCTTTCAAAAATCCACTTCATTTTCTTTACCCTATTATTAAAATGGTAATTGACAAAAACAAACTACATTGTCACCAGAAGAGCAATACAAAATGTACAAGTGATATATTAAAATCATCTTTCCAGCTTGAATTTCAATGTTGCATTGGGTCAACAATTTTGTGAGAAACATCTTCACCCTTAAATAAAGATTTTCTTAATTCCTTACCTGTGTGCTAATTAGATATCACCTTGTTTTCACATTAAACAGACTTCCACATGAGAAAGCAGCAAGGATGCAGTGGCGTTAATGTTTCCTGGTGTCAACCTGTATTATTTCAGTAGACATTGAAATGAGGATACATCTTGCTGCCTTTCCAATGAAGCAAGTTTAATTTAGTAATAGGTGAAAAACCATCCCTACAAAGGTGTTAATCAGAGACTTGGCTTTGTGGACACTTTTCAGAGAACAAATTTGTTAGCATAAAAATAAAGCCAGAAAATGAAGAGCTGTTTAATCACGCAATTTGATTTTTTTGCCAGCATATTTCTTTTTCTCTGCAACCCACTGCTAAATTGTGCTTCCTAGATGTTTTTATAAAATCACTGAATCAAATCTAACTCTGATTACATCAGAGAAGGCCAGGTACCCTACACCATAACAGGGGGTATGAAATTTGACTTGTCTACTTAAAGATCACCAAAATCTGATAACAAGGTCAATTACGTCCCTGGGTGGGATTGAACCACCAACCTTTTGGTTAATAGCCGTACATACTAACTGATTGCGCCACAGAGACACTTTGCAAAAGTACATACTGACAAATGCTAATAAGCATTCATCTAAAACGTTTCCTAGAAAAACTTAAAAAAGTCAATAATCTGGAGAGTTTTTGTAAGATGTTTCTTCTATCAACCAACGAAGAAACACATTGGTACTTTCCCATGATGAGTGAGTGCTTCAGGATCTCTTGCACTTACATGTGCAGCAGAGTACAGCAATGGAAGCATGCTGGGCCCATAACCCAGAGGTAGGCAGGTTGAAACTATCCTCTGCTATATGCATTTTTTTGTTTGTTAATTAAAGTAATCCAAAACTGGGATTGATATTTTGGCTCTTTTATTTTTACTTAAAGTACAATAACTTTTACCATTTTAATTTGTTTTAATAGTATATTGACAGTATTGTTTTCTTTCAAAAATCCACTTAATTTTCTTTACCCTATTATTAAAATGGTAATTGACAAAAACAAACTACATTGTCACCAGAAGAGCAATACAAAATGTACAAGTGATATATTAAAATCATATTTCCAGCTTGAATTTCAATGATGCATTGTGGCAACGATTTTGTGAGAAACATCTTCACCCTTAAATAAAGATTTTCTTAATTCCTTACCTGTGTGCTAATTAGATATCACCTTGTTTTCATATAAAACAGACTTCCACATGAGAAAGCAGCAAGGATGCAGTTTCGTTAATGTTTCCTGGTGTCAACTTGTATTATTTTAGTAGACATTGAAATGAGGATGCATCTTGCTGCCTTTCCAATGAAGCAAGTTTAATTTAGTAATAGGTGAAAAACCATCCTTACAAAGGTGTTAATCAGAGACTTGGCTTTGTGGACACTTTTCAGAGAACAAATTTGTTAGCATAAAAATAAAGCCAGAAAATGAAGAGCTGTTTAATCACTCAATTGGATTTTTCTGCCAGCATATTTTTTTTCTCTGCAACCCACTGCTAAATTGTGCTTCCTAGCTGTTTTTATAAAATCACTGAATCAAATCTAACTCTGATTACATCAGAGAAGGCCAGGTACCCTACACCATAACAGGGGGTTTGAAATTTTGACTTGTCTACTTAAAGATCACCAAAATCTGATAACAAGGTCAATTAGGTCCCTGGATGGGATTGAACCACCAACCTTATGGTTAATAGCCGTACATACTAACTGATTGCGCCACAGAGACACTTTGCGAAAGTCCATACTGACAAAGGCTAATAAGCATTCATCTAAAACGTTTCCTAGAAAAACTTTAAAAAGTCAATAATCTGGAGAGTTTTTGTAAGATGTTTCTTCCATCAACCAACGAAGAAACACATTGGTACTTTCCCATGATGAGTGAGTGCTTCAGGATCTCTTGAACTTACATGTGCAGCAGAGTACTGCAATGGAAGCATGCTGGGCCCATAACCCAGAGGTAGGCAGATTGAAACTATCCTCTGCTATATGCATTTTTTTTTTGTTAATTAAAGTAATCCAAAACTGGGATTGATATTTTGTCTCTTTTATTTTTACTTAAAGTACAATAACTTTTACCATTTTAATTTGTTTTAATAGTATATTGACAGTATTGTTTTCTTTCAAAAATCCACTTCATTTTCTTTACCCTATTATTAAAATGGTAATTGACAAAAACAAACTACATTGTCACCAGAAGAGCAATACAAAATGTACAAGTGATATATTAAAATCATCTTTCCAGCTTGAATTTCAACGATGCATTGGGTCAACAATTTTGTGAGAAACATCTTCACCCTTAAATAAAGATTTTCTTAATTCCTTACCTGTGTGCTAATTAGATATCACCTTGTTTTCACATTAAACAGACTTCCACATGAGAAAGCAGCAAGGATGCAGTGGCGTTAATGTTTCCTGGTGTCAACCTGTATTATTTCAGTAGACATTGAAATGAGGATACATCTTGCTGCCTTTCCAATGAAGCAAGTTTAATTTAGTAATAGGTGAAAAACCATCCCTACAAAGGTGTTAATCAGAGACTTGGCTTTGTGGACACTTTTCAGAGAACAAATTTGTTAGCATAAAAATAAAGCCAGAAAATGAAGAGCTGTTTAATCACGCAATTTGATTTTTTTGCCAGCATATTTCTTTTTCTCTGCAACCCACTGCTAAATTGTGCTTCCTAGATGTTTTTATAAAATCACTGAATCAAATCTAACTCTGATTACATCAGAGAAGGCCAGGTACCCTACACCATAACAGGGGGTATGAAATTTGACTTGTCTACTTAAAGATCACCAAAATCTGATAACAAGGTCAATTACGTCCCTGGGTGGGATTGAACCACCAACCTTTTGGTTAATAGCCGTACACACTAACTGATTGCGCCACAGAGACACTTTGCAAAACTACATACTGACAAATGCTAATAAGCATTCATCTAAAACGTTTCCTAGAAAAACTTTAAAAAGTCAATAATCTGGAGAGTTTTTGTAAGATGTTTCTTCTATCAACCAACGAAGAAACACATTGGTACTTTCCCATGATGAGTGAGTGCTTCAGGATCTCTTGCACTTACATGTGCAGCAGAGTACAGCAATGGAAGCATGCTGGGCCCATTACCCAGAGGTAGGCAGATTGAAACTATCCTCTGCTATATGCATTTTTTTGTTTGTTAATTAAAGTAATCCAAAACTGGGATTGATATTTTGGCTCTTTTATTTTTACTTAAAGTACAATAACTTTTACCATTTTAATTTGTTTTAATAGTATATTGACAGTATTGTTTTCTTTCAAAAATCCACTTAATTTTCTTTACCCTATTATTAAAATGGTAATTGACAAAAACAAACTACATTGTCACCAGAAGAGCAATACAAAATGTACAAGTGATATATTAAAATCATCTTTCCAGCTTGAATTTCAATGATGCATTGGGGCAACGATTTTGTGAGAAACATCTTCACCCTTAAATAAAGATTTTCTTAATTCCTTACCTGTGTGCTAATTAGATATCACCTTGTTTTCACATTAAACAGACTTCCACATGAGAAAGCAGCAAGGATGCAGTGGCGTTAATGTTTCCTGGTGTCAACCTGTATTATTTCAGTAGACATTGAAATGAGGATGCATCTTGCTGCCTTTCCAATGAAGCAAGTTTAATTTAGTAATAGGTGAAAAACCATCCTTACAAAGGTGTTAATCAGAGACTTGGCTTTGTGGACACTTTTCAGAGAACAAATTTGTTAGCATAAAAATAAAGCCAGAAAATAAAGAGCTGTTTAATCACTCAATTGGATTTTTCTGCCAGCATATTTTTTTTCTCTGCAACCCACTGCTAAATTGTGCTTCCTAGCTGTTTTTATAAAATCACTGAATCAAATCTAACTCTGATTACATCAGAGAAGGCCAGGTACCCTACACCATAACAGGGGGTTTGAAATTTTGACTTGTCTACTTAAAGATCACCAAAATCTGATAACAAGGTCAATTAGGTCCCTGGGTGGGATTGAACCACCAACCTTTTGGTTAATAGCCGTACACACTAACTGATTGCGCCACAGAGACACTTTGCAAAAAGTCCATACTGACAAAGGCTAATAAGCATTCATCTAAAACGTTTCCTAGAAAAACTTTAAAAAGTCAATAATCTGGAGAGTTTTTGTAAGATGTTTCTTCCATCAACCAACGAAGAAACACATTGGTACTTTCCCATGATGAGTGAGTGCTTCAGGATCTCTTGAACTTACATGTGCAGCAGAGTACTGCAATGGAAGCATGCTGGGCTCATAACCGAGAGGTAGGCAGATTGAAACTATCCTCTGCTATATGCATTTTTTTTTTGTTAATTAAAGTAATCCAAAACTGGGATTGATATTTTGTCTCTTTTATTTTTACTTAAAGTACAATAACTTTTACCATTTTAATTTGTTTTAATAGTATATTGACAGTATTGTTTTCTTTCAAAAATCCACTTCATTTTCTTTACCCTATTATTAAAATGGTAATTGACAAAAACAAACTACATTGTCACCAGAAGAGCAATACAAAATGTACAAGTGATATATTAAAATCATCTTTCCAGCTTGAATTTCAATGTTGCATTGGGTCAACATTTTTGTGAGAAACATCTTCACCCTTAAATAAAGATTTTCTTAATTCCTTACCTGTGTGCTAATTAGATATCACCTTGTTTTCACATTAAACAGACTTCCACATGAGAAAGCAGCAAGGATGCAGTGGCGTTAATGTTTCCTGGTGTCAACTTGTATTATTTCAGTAGACATTGAAATGAGGATGCATCTTGCTGCCTTTCCAATGAAGCAAGTTTAATTTAGTAATAGGTGAAAAACCATCCTTACAAAGGTGTTAATCAGAGACTTGGCTTTGTGGACACTTTTCAGAGAACAAATTTGTTAGCATAAAAATAAAGCCAGAAAATGAAGAGCTGTTTAATCACTCGATTGGATTTTTCTGCCAGCATATTTTTTTTCTCTGCAACCCACTGCTAAATTGTGCTTCCTAGCTGTTTTTTATAAAATCACTGAATCAAATCTAACTCTGATTACATCAGAGAAGGCCATGTACCCTACACCATAAGAGGAGGTTTGAAATTTTGACTTGTCTCCTTAAATATCACCAAAATCTGATCACAAGGTTAATTACGTCCCTGGGTGGGATTGAACCACCAACATTTTGGTTAATAGCCAAACACACTAACCGATTGCGCCACAGAGACACTTTGCAAAAGTCCATACTGACAAAGGCTAATAAGCATTCATCTAAAACGTTTCCTAGAAAAACTTTAAAAAGTCAATAATCTGGAGAGTTTTTGTAAGATGTTTCTTCCATCAACCAACGAAGAAACACATTGGTACTTTCCCATGATGAGTGAGTGCTTCAGGATCTCTTGCACTTACATGTGCAGCAGAGTACTGCAATGGAAGCATGCTGGGCCCATAACCCAGAGGTAGGCAGATTGAAACTATCCTCTGCTATATGCATTTTTTTTGTTAAAGTAATCCAAAACTGGGATTGATATTTTGTCTCTTTTATTTTTACTTAAAGTACAATAACTTTTACCATTTTAATTTGTTTTAATAGTATATTGACAGTATTGTTTTCTTTCAAAAATCAACTTCATTTTCTTTACCCTATTATTAAAATGGTAATTGACAAAAACAAACTACATTGTCACCAGAAGAGCAATACAAAATGTACAAGTGATATATTAAAATCATCTTTCCAGCTTGAATTTCAATGATGCATTGGGTCAACAATTTTGTGAGAAACATCTTCACCCTTAAATAAAGATTTTCTTAATTCCTTACCTGTGTGCTAATTAGATATCACCTTGTTTTCACATTAAACAGACTTCCACATGAGAAAGCAGCAAGGATGCAGTGGCGTTAATGTTTCCTGGTGTCAACCTGTATTATTTCAGTAGACATTGAAATGAGGATACATCTTGCTGCCTTTCCAATGAAGCAAGTTTAATTTAGTAATAGGTGAAAAACCATCCCTACAAAGGTGTTAATCAGAGACTTGGCTTTGTGGACACTTTTCAGAGAACAAATTTGTTAGCATAAAAATAAAGCCAGAAAATGAAGAGCTGTTTAATCACGCAATTTGATTTTTTTGCCAGCATATTTCTTTTTCTCTGCAACCCACTGCTAAATTGTGCTTCCTAGATGTTTTTTATAAAATCACTGAATCAAATCTAACTCTGATTACATCAGAGAAGGCCAGGTACCCTACACCATAACAGGGGGTTTGAAAATTTGACTGGTCTACTTAAAGATCACCAAAATCTGATAACAAGGTCAATTAGGTCCCTGGATGGGATTGAACCACCAACCTTATGGTTAATAGCCGTACATACTAACTGATTGCGCCACAGAGACACTTTGCAAAATTCCATACTGACAAAGGCTAATAAGCATTCATCTAAAACGTTTCCTAGATAAACTTTAAAAAGTCAATAATCTGGAGAGTTTTTGTAAGATGTTTCTTCCATCAACCAACGAAGAAACACATTGGTACTTTCCCATGATGAGTGAGTGCTTCAGGATCTCTTGCACTTACATGTGCAGCAGAGTACTGCAATGGAAGCATGCTGGGCCCATAACCCAGAGGTAGGCAGATTGAAACTATCCTCTGCTATATGCATTTTTTTTGTTAATTAAAGTAATCCAAAACTGGGATTGATATTTTGTCTCTTTTATTTTTACTTAAAGTACAATAACTTTTACCATTTTAATTTGTTTTAATAGTATATTGACAGTATTGTTTTCTTTCAAAAATCCACTTCATTTTCTTTACCCTATTATTAAAATGGTAATTGACAAAAACAAACTACATTGTCACCAGAAGAGCAATACAAAATGTACAAGTGATATATTAAAATCATATTTCCAGCTTGAATTTCAATGATGCATTGGGGCAACGATTTTGTGAGAAACATCTTCACCCTTAAATAAAGATTTTCTTAATTCCTTACCTGTGTGCTAATTAGATATCACCTTGTTTTCATATTAAACAGACTTCCACATGAGAAAGCAGCAAGGATGCAGTGGCGTTAATGTTTCCTGGTGTCAACTTGTATTATTTCAGTAGACATTGAAATGAGGATGCATCTTGCTGCCTTTCCAATGAAGCAAGTTTAATTTAGTAATAGGTGAAAAACCATCCTTACAAAGGTGTTAATCAGAGACTTGGCTTTGTGGACACTTTTCAGAGAACAAATTTGTTAGCATAAAAATAAAGCCAGAAAATGAAGAGCTGTTTAATCACTCAATTGGATTTTTCTGCCAGCATATTTTTTTTCTCTGCAACCCACTGCTAAATTGTGCTTCCTAGCTGTTTTTATAAAATCACTGAATCAAATCTAACTCTGATTACATCAGAGAAGGCCAGGTACCCTACACCATAACAGGGGGTTTGAAATTTTGACTTGTCTACTTAAAGATCACCAAAATCTGATAACAAGGTCAATTAGGTCCCTCGGTGGGATTGAACCACCAACCTTATGGTTAATAGCCATACATACTAACTGATTGCGCCACAGAAACACTTTGCAAAAGTCCATACTGACAAAGGCTAATAAGCATTCATCTAAAACGTTTCCTAGAAAAACTTTAAAAAGTCAATAATCTGGAGAGTTTTTGTAAGATGTTTCTTCCATCAACCAACGAAGAAACACATTGGTACTTTCCCATGATGAGTGAGTGCTTCAGGATCTCTTGCACTTACATGTGCAGCAGAGTACTGCAATGGAAGCATGCTGGGCCCATAACCCAGAGGTAGGCAGATTGAAACTATCCTCTGCTATATGCATTTTTTTGTTTGTTAATTAAAGTAATCCAAAACTGGGATTGATATTTTGTCTCTTTTATTTTTACTTTAAGTACAATAACTTTTACCATTTTAATTTGTTTTAATAGTATATTGACAGTATTGTTTTCTTTCAAAAATCCACTTCATTTTCTTTACCCTATTATTAAAATGGTAATTGACAAAAACAAACTACATTGTCACCAGAAGAGCAATACAAAATGTACAAGTGATATATTAAAATCATCTTTCCAGCTTGAATTTCAATGATGCATTGGGGCAACGATTTTGTGAGAAACATCTTCACCCTTAAATAAAGATTTTCTTAATTCCTTACCTGTGTGCTAATTAGATATCACCTTGTTTTCACATTAAACAGACTTCCACATGAGAAAGCAGCAAGGATGCAGTGGCGTTAATGTTTCCTGGTGTCAACCTGTATTATTTCAGTAGACATTGAAATGAGGATACATCTTGCTGCCTTTCCAATGAAGCAAGTTTAATTTAGTAATAGGTGAAAAACCATCCCTACAAAGGTGTTAATCAGAGACTTGGCTTTGTGGACACTTTTCAGAGAACAAATTTGTTAGCATAAAAATAAAGCCAGAAAATGAAGAGCTGTTTAATCACGCAATTTGGTTTTTTTGCCAGCATATTTCTTTTTCTCTGCAACCCACTCCTAAATTGTGCTTCCTAGATGTTTTTATAAAATCACTGAATCAAATCTAACTCTGATTACATCAGAGAAGGCCAGGTACCCTACACCATAACAGGGGGTATGAAATTTGACTTGTCTACTTAAAGATCACCAAAATCTGATAACAATGTCAATTACGTCCCTGGGTGGGATTGAACCACCAACCTTTTGGTTAATAGCCGTACACACTAACTGATTGCGCCACAGAGACACTTTGCAAAAAGTACTTACTGACAAATGCTAATAAGCATTCATCTAAAATGTTTCCTAGAAAAACGTAAAAAAGTCAATAATCTGGAGAGTTTTTGTAAGATGTTTCTTCTATCAACCAACGAAGAAACACATTGGTACTTTCCCATGATGAGTGAGTGCTTCAGGATCTCTTGCACTTACATGTGCAGCAGAGTACAGCAATGGAAGCATGCTGGGCCCATAACCCAGAGGTAGGCAGATTGAAACTATCCTCTGCTATATGCATTTTTTTGTTTGTTAATTAAAGTAATCCAAAACTGGGATTGATATTTTGGCTCTTTTATTTTTACTTAAAGTACAATAACTTTTACCATTTTAATTTGTTTTAATAGTATATTGACAGTATTGTTTTCTTTCAAAAATCCACTTAATTTTCTTTACCCTATTATTAAAATGGTAATTGACAAAAACAAACTACATTGTCACCAGAAGAGCAATACAAAATGTACAAGTGATATATTAAAATCATCTTTCCAGCTTGAATTTCAATGATGCATTGGGGCAACGATTTTGTGAGAAACATCTTCACCCTTAAATAAAGATTTTCTTAATTCCTTACCTGTGTGCTAATTAGATATCACCTTGTTTTCACATTAAACAGACTTCCACATGAGAAAGCAGCAAGGATGCAGTGGCGTTAATGTTTCCTGGTGTCAACCTGTATTATTTCAGTAGACATTGAAATGAGGATGCATCTTGCTGCCTTTCCAATGAAGCAAGTTTAATTTAGTAATAGGTGAAAAGCCATCCTTACAAAGGTGTTAATCAGAGACTTGGCTTTGTGGACACTTTTCAGAGAACAAATTTGTTAGCATAAAAATAAAGCCAGAAAATGAAGAGCTGTTTAATCACTCAATTGGATTTTTCTGCCAGCATATTTTTTTTCTCTGCAACCCACTGCTAAATTGTGCTTCCTAGCTGTTTTTATAAAATCACTGAATCAAATCTAACTCTGATTACATCAGAGAAGGCCAGGTACCCTACACCATAACAGGGGGTTTGAAATTATGACTTGTCTACTTAAAGATCACCAAAATCTGATAACAAGGTCAATTAGGTCCCTAGGTGGGATTGAACCACCAACCTTTTGGTTAATAGCCGTACACACTAACTGATTGCGCCACAGAGACACTTTGCAAAAAGTCCATACTGACAAAGGCTAATAAGCATTCATCTAAAACGTTTCCTAGAAAAACTTTAAAAAGTCAATAATCTGGAGAGTTTTTGTAAGATGTTTCTTCCATCAACCAACGAAGAAACACATTGGTACTTTCCCATGATGAGTGAGTGCTTCAGGATCTCTTGAACTTACATGTGCAGCAGAGTACTGCAATGGAAGCATGCTGGGCTCATAACCGAGAGGTAGGCAGATTGAAACTATCCTCTGCTATATGCATTTTTTTTTTTGTTAATTAAAGTAATCCAAAACTGGGATTGATATTTTGTCTCTTTTATTTTTACTTAAAGTACAATAACTTTTACCATTTTAATTTGTTTTAATAGTGTATTGACAGTATTGTTTTCTTTCAAAAATCCACTTCATTTTCTTTACCCTATTATTAAAATGGTAATTGACAAAAACAAACTACATTGTCACCAGAAGAGCAATACAAAATGTACAAGTGATATATTAAAATCATCTTTCCAGCTTGAATTTCAATGTTGCATTGGGTCAACAATTTTGTGAGAAACATCTTCACCCTTAAATAAAGATTTTCTTAATTCCTTACCTGTGTGCTAATTAGATATCACCTTGTTTTCACATTAAACAGACTTCCACATGAGAAAGCAGCAAGGATGCAGTGGCGTTAATGTTTCCTGGTGTCAACTTGTATTATTTCAGTAGACATTGAAATGAGGATGCATCTTGCTGCCTTTCCAATGAAGCAAGTTTAATTTAGTAATAGGTGAAAAACCATCCTTACAAAGGTGTTAATCAGAGACTTGGCTTTGTGGACACTTTTCAGAGAACAAATTTGTTAGCATAAAAATAAAGCCAGAAAATGAAGAGCTGTTTAATCACTCGATTGGATTTTTCTGCCAGCATATTTTTTTTCTCTGCAACCCACTGCTAAATTGTGCTTCCTAGCTGTTTTTTATAAAATCACTGAATCAAATCTAACTCTGATTACATCAGAGAAGGCCATGTACCCTACACCATAAGAGGAGGTTTGAAATTTTGACTTGTCTCCTTAAATATCACCAAAATCTGATCACAAGGTTAATTACGTCCCTGGGTGGGATTGAACCACCAACATTTTGGTTAATAGCCAAACACACTAACCGATTGCGCCACAGAGACACTTTGCAAAAGTCCATACTGACAAAGGCTAATAAGCATTCATCTAAAACGTTTCCTAGAAAAACTTTAAAAAGTCAATAATCTGGAGAGTTTTTGTAAGATGTTTCTTCCATCAACCAACGAAGAAACACATTGGTACTTTCCCATGATGAGTGAGTGCTTCAGGATCTCTTGCACTTACATGTGCAGCAGAGTACAGCAATGGAAGCATGCTGGGCCCATAACCCAGAGGTAGGCAGATTGAAACTATCCTCTGCTATATGCATTTTTTTGTTTGTTAATTAAAGTAATCCAAAACTGGGATTGATATTTTGGCTCTTTTATTTTTACTTAAAGTACAATAACTTTTACCATTTTAATTTGTTTTAATAGTATATTGACAGTATTGTTTTCTTTCAAAAATCCACTTAATTTTCTTTACCCTATTATTAAAATGGTAATTGACAAAAACAAACTACATTGTCACCAGAAGAGCAATACAAAATGTACAAGTGATATATTAAAATCATCTTTCCAGCTTGAATTTCAATGATGCATTGGGGCAACGATTTTGTGAGAAACATCTTCACCCTTAAATAAAGATTTTCTTAATTCCTTACCTGTGTGCTAATTAGATATCACCTTGTTTTCACATTAAACAGACTTCCACATGAGAAAGCAGCAAGGATGCAGTGGCGTTAATGTTTCCTGGTGTCAACCTGTATTATTTCAGTAGACATTGAAATGAGGATGCATCTTGCTGCCTTTCCAATGAAGCAAGTTTAATTTAGTAATAGGTGAAAAGCCATCCTTACAAAGGTGTTAATCAGAGACTTGGCTTTGTGGACACTTTTCAGAGAACAAATTTGTTAGCATAAAAATAAAGCCAGAAAATGAAGAGCTGTTTAATCACTCAATTGGATTTTTCTGCCAGCATATTTTTTTTCTCTGCAACCCACTGCTAAATTGTGCTTCCTAGCTGTTTTTATAAAATCACTGAATCAAATCTAACTCTGATTACATCAGAGAAGGCCAGGTACCCTACACCATAACAGGGGGTTTGAAATTATGACTTGTCTACTTAAAGATCACCAAAATCTGATAACAAGGTCAATTAGGTCCCTAGGTGGGATTGAACCACCAACCTTTTGGTTAATAGCCGTACACACTAACTGATTGCGCCACAGAGACACTTTGCAAAAAGTCCATACTGACAAAGGCTAATAAGCATTCATCTAAAACGTTTCCTAGAAAAACTTTAAAAAGTCAATAATCTGGAGAGTTTTTGTAAGATGTTTCTTCCATCAACCAACGAAGAAACACATTGGTACTTTCCCATGATGAGTGAGTGCTTCAGGATCTCTTGAACTTACATGTGCAGCAGAGTACTGCAATGGAAGCATGCTGGGCTCATAACCGAGAGGTAGGCAGATTGAAACTATCCTCTGCTATATGCATTTTTTTTTTTGTTAATTAAAGTAATCCAAAACTGGGATTGATATTTTGTCTCTTTTATTTTTACTTAAAGTACAATAACTTTTACCATTTTAATTTGTTTTAATAGTGTATTGACAGTATTGTTTTCTTTCAAAAATCCACTTCATTTTCTTTACCCTATTATTAAAATGGTAATTGACAAAAACAAACTACATTGTCACCAGAAGAGCAATACAAAATGTACAAGTGATATATTAAAATCATCTTTCCAGCTTGAATTTCAATGTTGCATTGGGTCAACAATTTTGTGAGAAACATCTTCACCCTTAAATAAAGATTTTCTTAATTCCTTACCTGTGTGCTAATTAGATATCACCTTGTTTTCACATTAAACAGACTTCCACATGAGAAAGCAGCAAGGATGCAGTGGCGTTAATGTTTCCTGGTGTCAACTTGTATTATTTCAGTAGACATTGAAATGAGGATGCATCTTGCTGCCTTTCCAATGAAGCAAGTTTAATTTAGTAATAGGTGAAAAACCATCCTTACAAAGGTGTTAATCAGAGACTTGGCTTTGTGGACACTTTTCAGAGAACAAATTTGTTAGCATAAAAATAAAGCCAGAAAATGAAGAGCTGTTTAATCACTCGATTGGATTTTTCTGCCAGCATATTTTTTTTCTCTGCAACCCACTGCTAAATTGTGCTTCCTAGCTGTTTTTTATAAAATCACTGAATCAAATCTAACTCTGATTACATCAGAGAAGGCCATGTACCCTACACCATAAGAGGAGGTTTGAAATTTTGACTTGTCTCCTTAAATATCACCAAAATCTGATCACAAGGTTAATTACGTCCCTGGGTGGGATTGAACCACCAACATTTTGGTTAATAGCCAAACACACTAACCGATTGCGCCACAGAGACACTTTGCAAAAGTCCATACTGACAAAGGCTAATAAGCATTCATCTAAAACGTTTCCTAGAAAAACTTTAAAAAGTCAATAATCTGGAGAGTTTTTGTAAGATGTTTCTTCCATCAACCAACGAAGAAACACATTGGTACTTTCCCATGATGAGTGAGTGCTTCAGGATCTCTTGCACTTACATGTGCAGCAGAGTACTGCA